>NC_090261.1:63049087-63166587 GCF_037325665.1 Littorina saxatilis
AGTGCAAGTGACCACCCTTAGAATACAGCATACAGCCAAGGTAAAGAGTGCAAGTGACCACCCTTAGAATACAACATACAGCCAAGGTAAAGAGTGCAAGTGACCACCCTTAGAATACAACATACAGCCAAAGTAAAGAGTGCAAGTGACCACCCTTAGAATACAACATACAGCCAAGGTAAAGAGTGCAAGTGACCACCCTTAGAATACAACATACAGCCAAGGTAAAGAGTGCAAGTGACCACCCTTAGAATACAACATACAGCCAAGGTAAAGAGTGCAAGTGACCACCCTTAGAATACAACATACAGCCAAGGTAAAGAGTGCAAGTGACCACCCTTAGAATACAACATACAGCCAAGGTAAAGAGTGCAAGTGACCACCCTTAGGATACAACATACAGCCAAGGTAAAGAGTGCAAGTGACCACCCTTAGGATACAACATACAGCCAAGGTAAAGAGTGCAAGTGACCACCCTTAGGATACAACATACAGCCAAGGTAAAGAGTGCAAGTGACCACCCTTAGGATACAACATACAGCCAAGGTAAAGAGTGCAAGTGACCACCCTTAGAATACAACATACAGCCAAGGTAAAGAGTGCAAGTGACCACCCTTAGAATACAACATACAGCCAAGGTAAAGAGTGCAAGTGACCACCCTTAGAATACAGCATACAACATACAGCCAAGGTAAAGAGTGCAAGTGACCACCCTTAGAATACAACATACAGCCAAGGTAAAGAGTGCAAGTGACCACCCTTAGAATACAACATACAGCCAAGGTAAAGAGTGCAAGTGACCACCCTGCTTAGGATACAACATACAACATACAGCCAAGGTAAAGAGTGCAAGTGACCACCCTTAGAATACAACATACAGCCAAGGTAAAGAGTGCAAGTAACCACCCTTAGAATACAACATACAGCCAAGGAAAAGAGTGCAAGTGACCACCCTTAAAATACAACATACAGCCAAGTGCTCCAAATAGAGATTGAGTCAAGGCTGAAACTAGACCATGTGTAGGTGGTATTAGGTACAACACAGTGCTCCAAATTGAGTCAAGGCAGAAACTAGACCATGTGTAGTTTCTTGTTTAGATACGACACAGCAATGCAGATTGAGTCAAAACTGAAACTAGACCATGTGTAGGGAGTATTAGGTACAACACAGTGCTCCAAATTGAGTCAAGGCTGAAACTAGACCATGTGTAAGGGGGTATTAGATACGACACAGCAATGCAGATTGAGTCAAAACTGAAACTAGACCATGTGTAGGTGGTATTAGGTACGACACAGTAATGGCGATTGAGTCAAGACTGAAACTAGACCATGTGTAGGTGGTATTAGGTACGACACAGTAAAGGAGATTGAGTCAAGACTGAAACTAGACCATGTGTAGGGGGTATTAGACACGACACAGTAATGGCGATTGAGTCAAGACTGAAACTAGACCATGTGTAGTTTTTTTTTTAGAGAGAATTGGTGTGTGTGTGTGCGTGCGTGCATGTATGTGAGTGTGGTTTTGTGCATGGGCGTGTGTGTGTTTTGCAGGTGAACAGTTATGAGAGCTGTGTAGGCATGTTTTTGACTCAAGTCAACATTGAGAGCAAATAATGTGGAATCTTTGTTTTGCAACTTTGGAGAGCGAACAAGTTAAAAGGGAGTCGTGTTGACTCGTTTGATCCATACCATTCAGTCTGGAGAACTTTCCTCAGATCTGCAATTTTTCTAGGAAAGCTACTTTCTTCCCAAGGAAAGCATTGTGTGCCTGAGAAAACCATTTTGTTGCAGAGAGTAATCAAGGATCAATCCTTCTTTTTGTGTTCTAATTACACTGTGTGTGTGTGTGTGTATGTGTTGTAGCTGTCAGAAGAGGTAATGGGATTGCTATAACATTGCTTCGATAAACAAAGGGAAGTAAAATTGTTTTCTTTCCCGCAGCAGGGCATTAACACGGAACGCTGCTTCGGCCATGGCTGCCACTAGACCCTCTCCGTATTCCAGAGATTGTTTTGCTCGTGTTTCCAAGGAAGGTTTTGCTCGTGTTTCCAGAGATTGTTTTGCTCGTGTTTCCAGAGATTGTTTTGCTCGTGTTTCCAGAGAAAGTTTTGCTCGTGTTTCCAGAGAAGGTTTTGCTCGTGTTTCCAGAGATTGTTTTGTTCGTGTTTCCAGAGATTGTTTTGCTCGTGTTTCCAGAGATTGTTTTGTTCGTGTTTCCAGAGATTGTTTTGTTCGTGTTTCCAGAGATTGTTTTGCTCGTGTTTCCAGAGATTGTTTTGCTCGTGTTTCCAGAGATTGTTTTGCTCGTGTTTCCAGAGATTGTTTTGCTCGTGTTTCCAGAGATTGTTTTGCTCGTGTTTCCAGAGATTGTTTTGCTCGTGTTTCCAGAGATTGTTTTGCTAGTGTTTCCAGAGAAGGTTTTGCGTCTTTTCTCCAGCCTGATGATTGTCCGTTATTGATTCATAGCGATGAGGTCTCTTCAATTTGTGACATTCTTCACTTCTTCTTACGTTTATTGTTTAATGACCAAGGTAACATATTGACCTCTGTTTTTACCTTGTGATAATGGTGACATCTTGTAATAAAGAGTTGTGATAATTGTGACATCTTGTGTTACAGTTACGCAGCACGAAGCAGTCCCAAGTATGAACCCTACAAAAGGTGGGACCAAGAGCTATCTCTTCTTCTCTCTTCCACTCTCTCCCTCCCTCTCTCTCCCTCTCTCTCCTTTTCTCTCCCTTTCCTCCCCCGCCCTGTCTTTCTCTCCCTCCCACTCTCCTTTTCTCTCCCTGTCTATCCCCCCCCCCCCCCTCTATCTCTCTCTGTCTCTCACTCCCACTCTCCTTTTCTCGCCCTCTCTCTCTCTCTCTCTCTCTCCCCCCCCTCCCCCTCTCCTTTTGTCTCCCTCTCTATCTCATCTCTCTCCCCCCCCCCCCCCCCCCCCTATTCTCCCTCTCTATCCCATCCCGGCGAGAGATTTATTTCTCGGAGTCAACTTTGTGCAGACTCTCTTCGGTGTCCGAACACCCCCCGTGTGCACACATGCGCACGAAAAAATCCCACGTTCACAGCGAAAGTCTCAGGGCTTGGAAAACACGAAGACACGCATGCATCATCTCTTGTCTCTGATTATCATGATCGTATTTCGATATTTTGACGAGACAAACCCAATGCTGGTGTGTCGAAGAAGACAGCCACAGCGGGCTTGTTCGAATCAAAGTATCACACCATATCTCCAGCGTATTACCAATACCTGTCCCAATATAGACCAGTTGGTCTAAGAGGACGTTAAACCCTAATAGTCAGTCCACTCTCCTTTAGTCTCCCTATCTATCCCATCTCTCTCTCCACCCCCCCCCCCCCCCCACTTTCCTTTAGTCTCCCTCTCTATTCCATCTCTTTCTCTCTCTCTCTCCCCCCACTCTCCTTTAGTCTCCCTCTCTATCCCATCTCTCTCTCTCCCCCCCCCACTTTCCTTTAGTCTCCCTCTCTATTCCATCTCTCTCTCTCTCTCCCCCCACTCTCCTTTAGTCTCCCTCTCTATCCCATCTCTCTCTCTCTCTCTCTCTCTCCCCCACTCTCCTTTAGTCTCCCTCTCTATCCCATCTCTCTCTCCCCCCCCCCCCACTCTCCTTTAGTCTCCCTCTCCTTTAGTCTCCCTCTCTATCCCATCTCTCTCTCTCTCCCCCCACTCTCCTTTAGTCTCCCTCTCTATCCCATCTCTCCCCCCCCCACTCTCCTTTAGTCTCCCTCTCCTTTAGTCTCCCTCTCTATCCCATCTCTCTCTCTCTCCCCCCCCCCACTCTCCTTTAGTCTCCCTCTCTATCCCATCTCTCTCTCTCCCCCCCCCCACTCTCCTTTAGTCTCCCTCTCCTTTAGTCTCCCTCTCTATCCCATCTCTCTCTCTCTCCCCCCACTCTCCTTTAGTCTCCCTCTCTATCCCATCTCTCCCCCCCCCACTCTCCTTTAGTCTCCCTCTCCTTTAGTCTCCCTCTCTATCCCATCTCTCTCTCTCTCCCCCCCCCCCACTCTCCTTTAGTCTCCCTCTCTATCCCATCTCTCTCTCTCCCCCCCCCCCCCACTCTCCTTTAGTCTCCCTCTCTATCCCATCTCTCTCTCTCTCTCTCTTTCCCCCCCCCCCCACTCTCCTTTAGTCTCCCTCTCTATCCCATCTCTCTCTCTCTCCCCCCCCCCCCCCACTCTCCTTTAGTCTCCCTCTCTATCCCATCTCTCTCTCTCTCACCCCCCACTCTCCTTTAGTCTCCCTCTCTATCCCATCTCTCTCTCTCTCTCCCCCCCCCACTCTCATTTAGTCTCCCTCTCTATCCCATCTCTCTCTCTCTCCCCCCCCCCCCCCACTCTCCTTTAGTCTCCCTCTCTATCCCATCTCTCTCTCTCTCCCCCCCCCCCCCCCCACTCTCCTTTAGTCTCCCTCTCTATCCCATCTCTCTCTCTTCCCCCCCCCCCCCCACTCTCCTTTAGTCTCCCTCTCTATCCCATCTCTCTCTCTCCCCCCCCCACTCTCCTTTAGTCTTCCTATCTCTCCCACTCAGTCCCACTCCCACTCCCTCCTCTCTCCTTTTCTTTTCCACTAACTCACCCCCTCTCTCTCCCTCTCTCTCTCTTCAGCAGAAGTTGACCTGCTTTACTAATAGGAGCAACATTGGCTGACCCTTATGTAGTATTTGTCATTGTATGCCTGCATCATTAGTTGTCAGTAATTATTACATGTGCTGATTGTTCTCTTTGCCTGCGCGCGTATAGTATGTTGGTTATGATTGGTCATAGTATGTTTGTTTATGTTTGGTCGTTATCTTTGCCTGTGCGTGTATTGTATGTTTGGTCGTTTTCTTTGCCTGTGCATGTATAGTTTGTTGGTTATGTTTGGTCGGTTTCTTTGCCTGTGCGTGTATAGTATGCTTGGTCGATGTATGTATTGTAAAGCGCTAAGAGTAGACATTTTTCTAGAATAGCGCTATAAAAGTTTGCATTATTATTATTATTATTTCTTTCCTTTGCTTGCTTCTCTGTTTATGTATGTGTGTGTGACTTACATGTTGGTTGGTACTTGTTGCAGAGCTGGATCATCATCAAGGTCACGGTCAAGGTCACCAGAGGACGTAGGCCAGGTCAAGTTCATCACCAGTTTTGGGGCAGAAAGCGACGAAGAGGGGGCGTCCGGTGCCGTTCAGGGCCCGTCACTCCCCCCGGTCAGATCTGATGGGTCCTCTGTCAATGAGTCGCACTGTGACACAGTCAGGCATCAGCCATGGTCGGTGTTCATGTCTTCTGCTTCCCCTCCCCACACCACATCCAGCCGCTTGGAACCGGTTTAGCCTGGTCCAAACCAGTGTGATTTGGTGTAGTTTGACTTGAGACCAGAGCACACAGATGTCTTCTCAGCAAGCTCCCCCCTATTAACATGACATACGTGTGTCTCTGCGTGCCTTAACGCCTCTCGGCTTGAGAGTTATTGTCCCAGTTATATTAGTGTGAAGGAGTGAATGGTGTGACTGAGGTAGAGTTGTTGCGGCTTTGGCAGTGTGAACAATATTATGTTCCTGTTATTCTATGACAGACATGGGGCCTCAGCTTCCCCATACACATCAGAAAGAAAAGATTTAGTACTAACAGTCAGGACCCGGCTCCTGGGTGTTAGCAGAGGCATTTGAAAAAAAAATTAAAAATTTGAAAAATGAACACAGAGGAGTTTTCTAAATTTATTATCAAAGAATGACAATTAAAGAAAAATATGACAGAAAAGCTCCAAAGGAACATTTTAGGGGAATGAGTTACCTCCCTTGCTGATTCGCAACCTGATTACTTGAGGACATTTAAAACACTTTGTAACCTCGGATATATTTGAAGATTTGTGCTTGCCACTCAGAGTGTAAGCATAAATTCAATTCCTGCTAACATGGTTTTTACGGTATCAGCTACCTCCCCTCCCTTTGAAATTTGTAGAACCTTGATCCTTAAATGATAAACTTTGTGTTCCAACTTCATTTTGGCAGTTGTGAATGGTTAAACACGCATGCATTCACACATGTTGGTCATGCCAGCAAGAGTAATCTCCCTCAAGGTTCCAGAATATTCCTACAGTTTTCTTGTTTTGAAGCTGCTCTTGAATTAAAAAAAAAGTTGTGAGAAATGTTTGAGAATTAGCATCCACATTATTTGTTATTTTAGTGCTAGAAAAAAATCTTCACATTTTTTTCATATGACATGTGGTACCGCTCTTTCGTGGGAAAGTTATTCATAATTGAGCAGCAGGGTTAACTTCATCACTTTAGTTGATACTGTTTGAGAATGATATATGATTGCATGGTTTGAATAAACTCTCCCTTTTCTCTTTCTTTGTCCCTGAAAGTGGCCGAGGGAAGGGAAGAGAGGAGTGACGTGATGTTCTGTGGCTGTTGCAGGAAGAGTAAGGCTCGACCCCAGAACCTCAGGCAAAAAGGAGCAAGGTCACGGTCCAGGACTAGATCCCGTTCTCGATCAAGGAGAAGAAGTGACAGCAGGAATCGCTTCAGACGGGACCGGAGGTCACGGTCCAGGTCGTACGAACGAAGGACTCAGGGTTGGAGAGAGAGGCAAGGTCGTTACAGGGACCCACCCAGAACGGGCCGCTTTGACAGAGAAAGAACAAGTTCCACTTGGGGCAGACCGCGTGCAGACAGAAATAGATCCAGGTCAACGTCTCAGGGCTACCGAAGGTCAAGGTCACGAAGCAGAGCATCAAAGTCTAGGAGTCGATCCAGATCACGTGCAGGAACAAAGAGCTCTCGATCCAGGTCTTCTTCCCGATCAAAATCCATTTCAAGGTCAAGATCAAAGTCACGCTCCAAATCTCGAAGCAAAGAAAGGTGATTGAGCTGAAATGCACCTACTCACATGGGCTGAAATGCACACACTCACATGGGCTGAAATGCACAGTCAATATAACACTTACCTCGACAGTACTATTCTTGCACATTATCTATTATAGGCCGAAAAAATTGGACAAAACGCTGAGTGGGTACAATTATCTCCCATAACCATGCGCCACCGTGGATCCCAAGCACTGTCCGAGTGCTTCCCCCTTACAGGATGTAGGTGGCGCGTCCTCTTTCTTTTTTCGCGCGTGTCAGACCGGCTGTGTTTCTGCTACGCTCCCGGATTATTTTGGACTAAGAGGCTCCTTTTCTGTGTGGACTATCACCTGTTGGATTATTGTGTGTTATTCCACTTCTGGCTTGAGGCTACGTTGTGTTTCCTTCAACTTGTGCCTCCGTTTTTGTGTGGCGGACTCGGCGTGCCTCCCGTCCTACTTCGTGGTGACCGGTCGTCTGCTTCTCGTTTCGCCGCATTCACTTGAGTATTGACCTAAATTTTCTTTGAATTTTGTTAATTCTCGGTCTTTAAGGGTACGTACAGGGCGAGGTAGGATGTCTCGTCCTGTTTTGGGCTCTGGTTCTACGGAACCAGAGTCTGCCGGGGGCAACCCTTCTCCGGGCGCCCAGCGTCATGTTTTACGCACGGAGAAGGGGATCTTTCGGCGCTCCGACTCTCCCTCCCCAAACGCTTTGCGTTTGCGGCGAGGGAGGGCGGAGAAAGCCTGTTTGAGCAAGCTCAATGCGAGCTTGCTCAAACAGGCTGGGCTTGAGCCTGGGACTTCGGGCGGGGCTGCGCCGTCGAAGGTTCGGGGAAGTTCGAGGGGAAAGAAAAAGCTTCTTTCTCCTTCTCCTTCAGTGGAACAGGCTTCCCCCCCTTCGACGCCGTTGTCCGGCCCTCAGTCTCAGGCTTCAGCTCCTCCCGGTTTCGAGCCTGGGGGGAAGGTTTCCTTCTCCCCCCTGGCTCGAATCCGGGGGCAGGTCGATTCCCAACCCTCTTTGGGGGTTGGTGAATCCGATCTAGGGGCTACTGGAGAGACTCAGGTTTTGACAGCCAACGGCCATACCACGTTGAAAACACCGGTTCTCGTCCGACCACCGAAGTTAAGCAACGTCGGGCCCGGTTAGTACTTGGATGGGTGACCGCCTGGGAACACCGGGTGCAGTTGGCATTAAAATCTTTCTTTTTCCGGTGCCTCTCCTGTGCCCTCCTCGGTTTCCACCGCTGTGGAAGCCAGGAGGGACACGGGTCCTCCTCTGAACTCCCTCGCTGGGTCGTCTGCTGCTGTTTTGACAGTAGTTTCGGCCTCCTGGGGGGGGAGATCGGAGGAGATGACGGGGTCTCTGAATTCCCTCCCC
This sequence comes from Littorina saxatilis, assembly GCF_037325665.1. Taxonomy (NCBI): domain Eukaryota; kingdom Metazoa; phylum Mollusca; class Gastropoda; order Littorinimorpha; family Littorinidae; genus Littorina; species Littorina saxatilis. Next base: position 63,057,319 of record NC_090261.1, read on the forward strand.
GCTGGGGTTGGGATGCGAATTGACCCCGTTCAGGGCGGTCCTGTGGGGGCAGGGGTTTCAGGCTTCGTGCCTACGACCACTGCTACTACGGTTCCCTCTGACGTCCGTGTGACTGGTGGCTGTCCCTCTTGAAACGCTCCGGCCGACTAGTTACTGGACGTGGAGGTGTTCGACAGAACGTGGTACTTCTGTCGAATGGTCAGGGCGACGGGAACATTGTTTCTGTTGCTCAGACCGACACCTCCGACCGGACCGTCTTGACCCCACGCCATTCCTTAGCGTCTGGTGTTCGGGTGACGGATGGTCCGGACCAAGGGTCCGGAACGTTCCAGGCTTACGGGTCGGGATCGAACCGGACCCACGGGTCCCGACTGGACTTGACCTCCGGGTTTGGTCCGGACGGGACCCATGGTACGGGACCGTACCGGACCTTAGGGTCCGGTGCGGGACAGTACCTCTGGCCCTTGCCGGACCCCCCGGACCTACGGGTCCGGATGGTACGGTACGGTACCAGTGTTTCGGTCGGGGCCGGACCACCCGACCACCTCTGTTGGTCTGGGTGGTCTGGCACCGAACCGGAACACACCGGACCTACGGGTCCGGAGGGTACGGTACCGGACCAGTGGTCCGGTCGGGACCGGACCACTCGACCACCTCTGTTGGTCCGGGTGGTCTGGCACCGAACCGGACCATGCCGGACCTACGGGTCCGGATGGTACGGTATGTCCACGTCCGGACCGAGCCACCCGAACACTTCTGTGGGTACGGATGGTTCGGTACCGAACGGGACCTCCGGATGGTACGGGACCGGACCGAATCTACGGGTTCGGATGGTCCGGTACCGGACCACCCGACCACCTCTGTTGGTCCGGATGGTCTGTCACCGAACCGGACCATACCGGACCACCGGACCTACGGGTCCGGATGGTACGGTAGGTCCACGTCCGGACCGAACACTTCAGTGGGTACGGATGGTTCGGTGCCGTACGGGACCTCCGGATGGTATGGGACAGGACCGGAACACCGGACCACCCTACCGGATCGGTCCGGACCACCCGACCACCTCTGTTGGTCCGGATGGTCTGGCACCGAACCGGACCTACGGGTCCGGATGGTACGGTATGTCCACGTCCGGACCGAGCCACCCGAACACTTCTGTGGGTACGGGTGGTTCGGTGCCGAACGGGACCTCCGGATGGTGCGGGACCGGACCGGACCTACGGGTCCGGATGGTCCGGTGCTGGACCGGTGGTCCGGTCCGGACCGGACCACCCGACCACCTCTGTTGGTCCGGATGGTCTGGCACCGAACCGGACCATACCGGACTTACGGGTCCGGATGGTACGGTGTGTCCACGTCCGGACCGAGCCACCCGAACACTTCTGTGGGTACGGATGGTTCGGTACCGAACGGGACCTCCGGATGGTACGGGACCGGACCGGAACACCGGACCGGAACACCGGACCACCCTACCGGACCGGTCCGGACCACCCGACCACCTCTGTTGGTCCGGATGGTCTGGCACCGAACCGGACCTACGGGTCCGGATGGTACGGTACGTACGTCCACGCCCGGACCGAACCACCCGAACACTTCTGTGCGTACGGATGGTTCGGTGCCGAACAGGACCTCCGGATGGTACCGGACCTACGGGTCCGGACCTACGGGTCCGGATGGTCCGGTGCGGGACCACCCGACCACCTCTGTTGGTCTGGATGGTCTGGCACCGAACCGGACCATACCGGACCACCGGACCTACGGGTCCGGATGGTACGGTATGTCCACGTCCGGACCTAACCACCCGAACACTTCGTTGGGTACGATGGTTCGGTGCTGAACGGGACCTCCGGATGGTACGGCACCGGACCGGACCACCCTACCGGACCGGATCGGCACCCCCGACCGGACCGGACCATTTCTTTTCTGATCAGACCCCATGGGTTCCTGTTCAGTCTATAAATGGCGGGGGTTCGTTGGCTGGGCTGACCCAACAGTCGCAGGGTTGTTGTTTTTCTCCCCCTTCGGCTGCTGGAGACGTTTCGTCTTTGGGGCAGGGGTCTTCGCGGCCTCTTGCTTCTGTGGGCGTTTCTTCACAGCCTGCTTCATCGCTTTCGGCTCTTCCCCCTCAAGCTCCCTACACTCCTGCTTTTGAGGAGTTGTCGGGAAGTGAAGAGGAGAGTGAGTCGGAGGACGATAGGGAGGAGGATCAGGGTCGCCCTGAGGTTAACACTGAACCTCTACCCTTGCCGGTTTCTGATGGAACTTCCGAAGCTATGCTTCGTACTTTCCAACAGTACATGACAGACATCACGCGGCGTCTTGACGTCACGGATGCCTCTCTTAAGCGTCTGTCGTCTAGTGTTGACACACAGGACGTGGACCCGGGGTCTGAGGACGAGAGGCAGGAGGCTCGTCCTCGCACAGCTAGAAGGACGTTTGAACAGTTTCAGGACGTCCTTCCCTGAGACGCCCTCTCGTCCTTTGAGTCCGCTTCGGCCCGGGCGCGGGAGGCTCACGCCGCGTCTGCCGGCGGCTCGTTTTATGAACGATCCGGCCGCCGGCAATTCGCGTTCCACCCTAGTCTAAGTGCCACGGTGGAAGCGGCAGCACATCGCCTGAGGAGTACAGATTCACGTGCAAACGCGACCTATGTTCCTCGGGAGGACGCGGGTTCAGTGCCATGCTTTCCTTTGGGAGGCGCACCTCCACTGTTTCCTCGTGTCCAATCTGTTTCGTCCCTCCCTTTTCCCTTTGACTCTCGAACTCTCCCTTTCCAGACTTCGAGTGTTTAGGGTGGGGCTGACGGTGATGTGTTCGTTGGGGAGGTGCCTTCGGTCAAGAAGGTGGAACTGAGCTCTGCTTCGTTCCACAATCTTGAGGCCACCGTTTCGTCCACAGTCGAGGCCCAATCACAGGCCTTGACATGGATGAGCACGCTGTCCACACTGTTGGACCCTCCCAATCGGGCAGAGTCCGATTCCACTCGGGTCCTTGACACGGTTCGAGTGGATCGGGCTTTGCATGCCGTGCGATCGTGCGTGACGTCTGCGGCAGAATTGGCCATTGGAACACGGGTCCACTTTATTGGCCCTGTTCCGTGATCATTTTCTGCCTACTTCTATAGTGCCTCCGGATATGAGGAAGAGTCTGAGGAACACGTTTCCTCAGCCTTCTTCCCTCTTTCATCCGGACACTGTTCGTTCTGTGGTGGAGTCCACACGCCAGAGGAACACTGATTCTCTGATGGTTGGCCTCGCTGCTTCGGCGACGGCGGCGGGGAGTAAGAGAAGTGCTACAGTCACCTCCAGCTCCCAGCCTCAGAAGAAGAAGAAGAAGCCAGTTTCACTGCCTCCTTCTTCCTCCTCTTAGGCGCCTGTTGCGTTCCCAAGCAAGACGAAGGGTGCTCAGACAGGTAAGGGGAAGCAGCACCACCAGGGGGGGTGGTCGCAAGCCTGCGCCTGCCCGCCAGCAGAATTTTCAGTGAGTCCCGGCCCTACGTTGACGCCCCCTCAAGTTGCCCCTCTTTCGTCCGGCGGTTCCCTTTTTTCGGGCCCGCGGCATGTGGGGCAGACTGGTCTCCAACCAGTTTTTCTTGAGGGTGGTGTGGTCGGGGTTTTCTCTACCGCTGTCGTCACAACCTCCATTGTCCGCTCTACCTTGGACGTTCCCCCCTCCTCGAGAGCCTGCCAGATGGCAGGCTCTTCAGGACGAGGTGAACTCGTTGGTCGAGAAGAAGGCGGTCTACCCCCTTTCTCAGCCTTCTCTGGGGTTCTGCTCCCGCCTGTTCACCGTCCCCAAAAAGGACGGCCGGTTCAGGCCGGTGTTGGACCTCTCCACCTTGAACTTGTACCTTCACAGGTGCAAGTTCAAGATGGAAACCCCTTCGTCGGTCCGGTTGGCCATCCGGCCAAACGATTGGGCCATGTCTGGGACCTCCAGGATGCTTACTTCCACATCCTGGTGGCCCCGGGGTACCGACATCTGCTCCGGTTCGTTTGGGAGGGCACGGTGTTCGAGTTTCGGGCCCTCCCATTCGGCCTGTCCTTGGCCCCTCTGATTTTCAACGGGGACAACAACACCACATGCTTAGCTTACCTTCGCCACCAGGGGGGCACCAATTCTCGGTCCCTCTCCCTGTTGGCGGAGGAGATTCTGCTCTGGTGCCAGACCAATCAGGTCCGGATGTCAGTCCAGTTCGTTCCGGGGAAACTGAACGCCCTGGCCGACATTCTCAGTCGGGGCGATCAGGTTCTCTCCACAGAATGGACCATCGCTCACAACGTTCTACAGCGTCTGTGGGCAAGGTGGGACCGTCCTCTGATCGATCTGTTCGTAACTCGATTCAGCGCTCGGCTTCCCAGGTACGTCAGCCCCTTTCGAGACATGAATGCGTTCCACTTGGACGCATTCACTCTCTTGTGGAGGCTCCTCGATGCTTACGCCTATCCCCCGACATCTCTGATTCCGAGGGTGCTGGCAAAATATCTGCAGGAACGACCAAGACTGATTTTGGTCGCGCCTTACTGGCCAACAGCTCCGTGGTTTCCAGATCTTCGCGGTCTCACCCACGTAGACCCTCTACCTCTGGATCTGGACGGGGGAGGTCTGCTCCAGCCTCGATCATGCCTCCCTCATCCACGTCCAGAGAGTCTGTGCTTGACCGCATGGCTCTTGTGCGCTCCAAACTGCTTGCACTAGGATTGCACAAGAGTTCAGTAGAGTTTTCCTTGAACGCTAAGAGGCGATCAACTAATCAGCTCTACGACTTACGCTGGAGAGCTTGGGCCACCTTCGCCTTGTCCAAGGGGATAAAGCCGCTTTATCCCTCAACACAGGACTTGGCCAACTTCCTGGTGGAAGTGTATCAAAAGAAGAGTCTTTCTTCTAAGACTCTTCTTGGATACAGATCTGCCATCGCTTCCACGATTGCGGCCGCTACTGGTCGCAGAACTGAACACTTGATCAGGTCCTCCCTCATCGCTAATGTCCTTTCGGGTATTAGCAATGCAGCGGTGTCTAAACCTCTGGTTTCATTTCCCAAGGGGGATGTCTTTCTGGTCCTCAAACTCCTGCGTAGCAATGAGTTTGAACCCCTGGCAGGCATCAGTATCAAGTTGCTGATTTTTAAGACTAATTGTTCCTCATCGCTTTAGCCACTTGCCGTAGACTCAGTGGTATTCAAGCTTTGAGTGGCCTGGACTTTGACATTGAGTTCACCACACAGCAGTGGTTGCTAGCATGGTCACGTCAGTCTAAGGTATGTTTCTTGGGTATATTTTCTTTTACGGTAGTACTGTTCGAAAATTGCCTGGGTATCTTAATCCTTGGATTTAAGTGATTTTGATTAAGGAGTTTAATACTCTACATATCACCCTCACACCACTCTGGTATTCTGTGCAAGAATAGTACTGTCGAGGTAAGTGTTATATTGACTGTAAGGCTTCTTTTTAAGCCTACTGTCTATATGATACTTACCGAGACAGTACTATTAGAGTTTCCCTCCCGCCTCCCCTCTTGATATGTTATGGGCTTTTTGAGGGTCTGCAGCTCATAAAGAAAGAGGACGCGCCACCTACATCCTGTAAGGGGGAAGCACTCGGACAGTGCTTGGGATCCACGGTGGCGCATGGTTATGGGAGATAATTGTACCCACTCAGCGTTTTGTCCAATTTTTTCGGCCTATAATAGATAATGTGCAAGAATAGTACTGTCTCGGTAAGTATCATATAGACAGTAGGCTTAAAAAGAAGCCTTACACTCACATGGGCTGTGCATTCAGTTTAACCCTTTCGCTGCCTGTAGGACATCCTGGGTAACTTGCATTAAGGGGGCAACAAACGGTTGAATAAAGAACAGAAGAAGAAGAAGAAAAACAACAAACAAGCAATGTGTGAGCCGTGGTTTCATTGATGCATCAAGGGCACGCTGTAATTTGTCAATTCAGGTAAATACCGGCTATGCTTATCTACACAAATATTTCCTGACAGCAAACGGGTTCATTCCCTGTTCAGCATGGACATTTCCCTGTTCAGGATGGACATTTCCCTGTTCAGGATGGACATTTCCCTGTTCAGGATGGACATTTCCCTGTTCAGCATGGACATTTCCCTGTTCAGGATGGACATTTCCCTGTTCAGGATGAACATTTCTGCTTGATGAGTTTGTGAAGTTGAATACTTTGCGTGGCGTTTTTTTGCTGTGTAGTTGAATATTTTGAGTGACCTTGCTTTGCTGTGTAGTTGACTTCTTTGAGTGACCATGCTTTGCTGTGTAGTTGAATACTTTGACATTGCTTTACTGTGTAGTTGACTTCTTTGAGTGACCTTGCTTTGCTGTGTGACAGGTCAATGTCCACCAGTCCCCAGCGGCCCGCAGCGGTCAAGCGTTACCGTCGCCACTCCCTGTCGTCACGCTCCAGCGCCAGTGATGACGAAGACAGCAAGTCAACCAAGAAAGACGGGGCGTCTTCTTCCAGAAATAAGTAAGACTGCAGTAACACACTAGCCTGACCTTTAGTCATTGATAAGTGGGCAGTGATGAAATAAGTAAGACTGCAGCAGACTGGGTCAAATCACACTGCACATAGACTGGGCAGTTTATAGTCCTTGTTAAGTGTACAGTGATGAAAAAAGTAAGACTGCAGTAACTGGCCTATAGTCCTTGCTAAGTGGACAGCCGACCACGAAGGGCCATATCAGGGCAGTGCTGCTTTGACATATATCGTGCGCCACACACAAGACAGAAGTCGCAGCACAGGCTTCATGTCTCACCCAGTCACATTATTCTGACACCGGACCAACCAGTCCTAGCACTAACCCCATAATGCCAGACGCCAGGCGGAGCAGCCACTAGATTGCCCATTGTAAAGTCTTAGGTTTGACCCAGCCGGGGTTCGAACCCACGACCTCCCGATCACGGGGCGGACGCCTTACCACTAGGCCAACCGTGCCGGTTAAGACTGCAGTAACTCTGGCCTATAGTCCTTGCTAAGTGTACAGTGATGAAATAAGTAAGACTGCAGTAACTCTGGCCTATAGTCCTTGCTAAGTATACTGTGATGAAATAAGAAAGACTGCAGTAACTCTGGCCTATAGTCCTTGTTAAGTGAACGGTGATGAAATAAGTAAGACTGCAGTAACTCTGGCCTATAGTCCTTGCTAAGTGTACTGTGATGAAATAAGAAAGACTGCAGTTTGTTTGTTTGTTTGCTTAACGCCCAGCCGACCACGAAGGGCTATATCAGGGCGGTGCTGCCTTGACGTATAACGTGCGCCACACACAAGACAGAAGTCGCAGCACAGGCTTCATGTCTCACCCAGTCACATTATTCTGACACCGGACCAACCAGTCCCAGCACTAACCCCAAAATGACCGGCACGGTTGGCCTAGTGGTAAGGCGTCCGCCCCGTGATCGGGAGGTCGTGGGTTCGAACCCCGGCCGGGTCAAACCTAAGACTTTAAAATGGGCAATCTATTGGCTGCTCCGTCTGGCATTATGGGGTTAGTGCTAGGACTGGCTGGTCCGGTGTCAGAATAATGTGACTGGGTGAGACATGAAGCCTGTGCTGCGACTTCTGTCTTGTGTGTGGTGCACGTTATATGTCAAAGCAGCACCGCCCTGATATGACCCTTCGTGGTCGGCTGGGCGTATACAGTGATGAAATAAGTAAGACTGCAGTAACTCTGGCCTATAGTCCTTGCTAAGTGTACAGTGATGAAATAAGTAAGACTGCAGTAACTCTGGCCTATAGTCCTTGCTAAGTGTACTGTGATGAAATAAGAAAGACTGCAGTAACTCTGGCCTATAGTCATTGTTAAGTGCACAGTGATGAAATAAGTAAGACTGCAGCAGACTGGGTCAAATCACACTGCACATAGAGTGGGCAGGCTATAGTTCTTGCTAAATGTACAGTGATGAAATAAGTAAGACTGCAGCAGACTGGGTCAAATCACACTGCACATAGACTGGGCAGGCTATAGTTCTTGCTAAGTGGACAGTGATGAAATAAGAAAGACTGCAGTAACTCTGGCCTGTAGTTCTTGCTAAGTGTACAGTGGTGAAATAAGTAAGACTGCAGCAGACTGGGTCAAATCACACTGCACATAGACTGGGCAGGCTATAGTCCTTGCTAAGTGGACAGTGATGAAATAAGCAAGACTGCAGCAGACTGGGTCAAATCACACTGCACATAGACTGGGTCAAATCACACTGCACATAGAGTGGGCAGGCTATAGTCCTTGTTAAGTGTACAGTGATGAAATAAGTAAGACTGCAGTAACATTGGCCTATAGTTCTTGCTAAATGTACAGTGATGAAATAAGTAAGACTGCAGCAGACTGGGTCAAATCACGCTGCACATAGACTGGGTCAAATCACACTGCACATAGACTGGGCAGCCTATAGTCCTTGCTAAGTGTACAGTGATGAAATAAGTGATAAAAAAAATTCCTCTTTCGAGAAAAAAAAATCAAGGAACAAAAATTTAAAAAGACAATCTGCCTTTAGTATAACCAATGTCCTCCATAAAACAGTCACTTCATTCAGTGAGATTTCTCCTGCGTGAGTCACTTTTGATGTTGAGAGCCGTTCAATGGTTACTGGCAAGACAAGAACTGTTTTACATTTGGTGAGGTTTTTTGCTGTGTAAAATTCAAGAAACCCCTACTTTTCCAAGATTTATTTTTAAATTAATACCAATCCCTGACTGGGTCAAATCACAGTGCAGTTGTGCACTTGTTGAGTTGTGTTTGTGACGTGATGAAAAGCGAGCCAGGTTTGTTGAGTTGTGTTAGTGACGTGATGAAAACTGAGCCAGGTTTGTTGTGTTGTGTTTGTGACATGTTGAAAAGTGAACCAGGTTTGTTGTGTTGTGTTTGGACATGATGAAAAGTGAACCAGGTTTGTTGTGTTTGTGACGTGATGAAAAGTGAACCAGGTTGTTGTGTTTGTGACGTGATGAAAAGTGAACCAGGTTTGTTGTGTTTGTGACGTGTTGAAAAGTGAACCAGGTTTGTTGTGTTTGTGACGTGATGAAAAGTGAACCAGGTTGTTGTGTTTGTGACGTGATGAAAAGTGAACCAGGTTTGTTGTGTTGTGTTTGTGACGTGTTGAAAAGTGAGCCAGGTTGTTGTGTTGTGTTTGTGACGTGTTGAAAAGTGAGCCAGTTTGTTGTGTTGTGATGTGATGAAAGTGAGCCAGGTTTGTTGTGTTGTGTTTGTGACATGTTGAAAAGTGAACCAGGTTTGTTGTGTTGTGTTTGTGACGTGATGAAAAGTGAACCAGGTTTGTTGTGTTGTTTGTGACGTGATGAAAAGTGAACCAGGTTGTTGTGTTTGTGACGTGATGAAAAGTGAACCAGGTTTGTTGTGTTGTGTTTGTGACGTGATGAAAAGTGAGCCAGGTTTGTTGTGTTGTGTTTGTGCGGTGATGAAAAGTGAACCAGGTTTGTTGTGTTTGTGACGTGATGAAAAGTGAGCCAGGTTTGTTGTGTTGTGTTTGTGCGGTGATGAAAAGTGAACCAGGTTTGTTGTGTTGTGTTTGTGACGTGATGAAAAGTGAACCAGGTGTGTTGTGTTTGTGACGTGATGAAAAGTGAGCCAGGTTGTTGTGTTGTGTTTGTGACGTGATGAAAAGTGAACCAGGTTTGTTGTGTTGTTTGTGACGTGATGAAAAGTGAACCAGGTTTGTTGTGTTGTGTTTGTGAGGTGATGAAAAGTGAGCCAGGTTTGTTGTGTTGTGTTTGTGACGTGATGAAAAGTGAACCAGGTTGTTCTGTTGTGTGACGTGATGAAAAGTGAACCAGGTTTGTTGTGTTGTGTTTGTGACGTGATGAAAAGTGAACCAGGTGTGTTGTGTTTGTGACGTGATGAAAAGTGAACCAGGTTTGTTGTGTTGTGTTTGTGACGTGATGAAAAGTGAGCCAGGTTGTTGTGTTGTGTTTGTGACGTGATGAAAACTGAGCCAGGTTTGTTGTGTTGTGTTTGTGACGTGATGAAAAGTGAACCAGGTTTGTTGTGTTGTGTTTGTGACGTGATGCAAAGTGAACCAGGTTGTTGTGTTGTGTTAGTGACATGATGAAAAGTGAACCAGGTTTGTTGTGTTGTGTTTGTGACGTGATGAAAAGTGAACCAGGTTGTTGTGTTGTGTTTGGACATGATGAAAAGTGAACCAGGTTTGTTGTGTTAGTGACGTGATGAAAACTGAGCCAGGTTTGTTGTGTTGTGTTTGTGACGTGATGAAAAGTGAACCAGGTTGTTCTGTTGTGTTTGTGACGTGATGAAAAGTGAACCAGGTTTGTTGTGTTGTGTTTGTGATGTGATGAAAAATGAGCCAGGTTGTTGTGTTGTGTTTGTGACGTGATGAAAAGTGAACCAGGTTGTTGTGTTGTGTTAGTGACATGATGAAAAGTGAGCCAGGTTTGTTGTGTTGTGTTTGTGATGTGATGAAAAGTGAGCCAGGTTGTTGTGTTGTGTTTGTGACGTGATGAAAAGTGAACCAGGTTGTTGTGTTGTGTTAGTGACATGATGAAAAGTGAGCCAGGTTTGTTGTGTTGTGTTAGTGACATGATGAAAGTGAGCCAGGTTTGTTGAGTTGTGTTTGTGACGTGATGAAAAGTGAGCCAGGTTTGTTGTGTTGTGTTAGTGACGTGATGAAAACTGAGCCAGGTTTGTTGTGTTGTGTTTGTGACATGATGAAAGTGAGCCAGGTTTGTTGTGTTGTGTTAGTGACGTGATGAAAACTGAGCCAGGTTTGTTGTGTTGTGTTTGTGACGTGATGAAAAGTGAACCAGGTTGTTGTGTTGTGTTAGTGACATGATGAAAAGTGAGCCAGGTTTGTTGTGTTGTGTTAGTGACATGATGAAAGTGAGCCAGGTTTGTTGAGTTGTGTTTGTGACGTGATGAAAAGTGAGCCAGGTTTGTGTTGTTGTTTTAGTGACATGTTGAAATTTGAGCCAGGTTTGTTGTGTTGCAGGTCTGGAGACGGGTCCAGCTTACAGGGTAACTCGGGCGGAGGTTCTCAAGTCAGTAAGAGCCTGTCTATGTGCAAAAGCTTCACCCTTACAAACCCAATGCTACAGTAGTCTTCCTTTCACACCTCATTTTTTGCAACAGACATTATAACAATCAGGAAGTCAAACTCATTCTCTCTTTGACAGTAGACTGAAAGAGTGTAGACTGGTTCCATCTGTGACTGTAGACTTAACTCATTTGCTGCGCGTCTAAATTTCCCCTGTGTTCCCTGCCAACGCGCGATTTAGAGCCATTTTGAAAAAATTATTAAAAATCAACAACACAAGATAACCTTACATACCTTATGTTTTTGCAAAGTTTGGAACTTACTCTTTTAGAAAATATATGAAACATTTGAAAGTACATACCTTTTGTTGTCTTCATATCCAGGCAAAATATCCAATTTGAAGCAAAACAAAAAAACTTTCTACGTCATGGGTTCATCATACACAATGTCATGATCGACACTTGCATTGCCCGAATCATCACCCAAATGATCGTCCATTGGCACAAACTCGTCACCAGAATCTAAAATATCATCTCCACTATCATCATCACTGAGGTCAAGATCAGAACCGTACTGAATAACACGTTCTAGCACTCTTTTCAAGTTACTACGTCTCAGCAGAACGATCCGCCATCTTGGAAAAGTCAAAACACGTGGGTCGCACACCGTCAACAAAATTTTTATTAATCCCAACAATTTAAGGGAAGGAACTGTTTACAGTGAATGGTACCACTGTAGACAGATAGAAGTTCATTGCAGGGGTTGTTTCCCTTGGTCAGCAGGACCGTTTACACCGTTAAAAATTCGTGATATCCGTCGGAACTCAAGTACCGGCACGCAGCCAACGCTAAACACAGGTGTCGGAATTCCAGTTCCGACACGCAGCGAATGAGTTAAAGAAATGCAACACTGGTTAAGACACATTCCCTCTGTGAAGGTAGTGTAACCGAGTGCCAAATGTACTTTGCCCTGATCACGGGGTCAAATAATACAGAGTGCTCCTTTCTCACCAAGCTCAAACACTCAAAACAACTGACACAAGTTAAATTACCAGGTTCTTTATTTCCATAAGATGATGAGGGGAATGTGTGGGAAAGCGGGGGTTTACCTTCAAATACAAAACTTCCCATGTACAGTGAAACCCGGCTATATTGAAGTGGCACGGGACCCGGGAAGACCTTCAATATAGCCGGAACTTCAATATAGGCAATTCTCGGTTATATTGAATTTCCCTCCTTGTTCCTTCAGAAATTCAATATAACCGAACTTTTTTTCACTATACGTTCTTATTTCCGTGTCCACACATTGCGTTTGATGTGAGATATATTCCCATTAATCTTTCACCTGTTGGCTGTTGTTCTTCGAGCCTCCTTGCTTTTTTCTGCACACACACACGGACACACACTCACACACACGCACGCCCCCCCCTCCCTTACACACACAAACACACATTCCATATTCCTCAGCTACTTCTTTTCTTTTTTTGCAGCCAGTTTCCAGCTTCTGAATAAGCTCGATTTTTCTTTTAATTGTCAGACTCACCCTTTTTACATTTAGTCAAGTTTTGACTAAATATTTTAACATAGAGGGGGAATCGAGACGATGGTCGTGGTGTGTCTGTCTGTCTGTCTGTCTGTCTGTGCGTGTGTGTGTGTAGAGCGATTCAGAGTGAACTACTGGACCGATCTTTATGAAATTTGACATGAGAGTTCCTGGGTATGATATCCCCGGACTAAATACAGGTCAGTTGTTCTTATTCAAGGCATGCTAAACTTTGTCAGCATGAATGTTTCCTTGTTGTGAGAACTATAGTTCGATCTCCATTGTTGTTTAAATGTTGCATGTCTCACACACACAATCAAACACACGACTCAGCCCTGATTTTTCCTCTTTATTCAAACTCTCTGTGGTCACATCTTGAAAACCATTCACATCGTGTTTGGCATCGATGTGTAGGTCAGAATGTCCTCTCTCAGCTGATGTCCGTTTTGCAATAGCCACACAAACGAGACGATAAGTAAAGGTAACAAACAAAAAGTACACGTTTTCCCAGCTGTGATATGCCTGTGCCACACAACCGCTGTTATCAATTTCCCACGCTGTGGTAATTTTAGAACTCTGGCTTGGGCTGGCGCTGCGCTTATCAGCGCTCGCTGGCAGCAGGGAAAGTTTCGGGAAACTGAGCGTGCGGCCTGAAACAGGCGTGCACCCCTCTAACGAAACTTAACTGCACCCCTCTACCGAAATCTAACTGCACCCGTCTAACGAAATCTAACTGCACACCTCTAACGAAATCTAACTGAACCCCTCTAACGAAACCCCGTCGCACATTCCGCCATTCTGTAAATCACAGAATGCACGTCATAAGCATACATAAACAACTCAACAATTTCAACCACCACAAACTAAATCCTTTAACAACAACAAAACACATCATTCCTTCCAAATAACATGCCTACAAATACAATACAGTTCTCTCAAACACTCAAACGGTTTTCTAAATCATTCAATAAACAAATGTTTTCCCGAACATTCAACTCACAAAACAATCTACTTGAACATTCAAATAAATCCTCCCAAAGCATGTCACAACCTGCACACTTTAATGCTGTTTTACCCATTATATAAAAATAGCATATGAATAACATACCCGTCTCAGAAAAATCACATCACGGTTCCTTTTCTGTTCGTAGCAAACCTGCCACGCGACCGCTCACTGGATACGTCTGTTCTGTTCGAAGCCCCAGCGAAAAGTGAATACCCCAACCCACAACATCCCGCGTGCCTACGTCACAAGGTTAAAACAAATTCAACTCAGAGGGGTGTCGGGTACCGAAAAGCGATCATTTTACCTATGCAAATTTAAGAATCGGCTCTTCCGCCAGACCATTTCAATACAGACAAAACACAGTCTCGGAAACCTTAGTGGATGTTTGAGTCCTCGATAGCACAGAGGTACCACGAGTTCACGAGTTCAAACGGATGCGCAAAAGTACATGTGTACCGTAACTGTCATTCAGTCACAGGCTTACATCAGACTTAAAGAAATGCAACACTGCTTGGGGTTAAGACTCATTCCCTCTGTGAAGGTAGACTTAAAGAAATGCAACACTGGTTGGGGTTGAGACTCATTCCCTCTGTGATTAGACTTAAAGAAATGCAACACTGGTAAGGGTTAAGACTCATTCCCTCTGTGGTTAAACTTAATGAAATGCAACACTGGTAGAGGTTAAGACTCATTCCCTCTGTGGTTAGACTTAATGAAATGCAACACTGTTTGGGGTTGAGACTCATTCCCTCTGTGATGGTAGACTTAATGAAATGCAACACTGGTTGGGGTTAAGACTCATTCCCTCTGTAGTTAAACTTAATGAAATGCAACACTGGTTGGGGTTAAGACTCATTCCCTCTGTGAAGGTAGACTTAATGAAATGCAACACTGGTTGGGGTTAAGACTCATTCCCTCTGGTTAGACTTAATGAAATGCAACACTGGTTGGGGGTAAGACTTGTCGAGTGAAAGAAATGCAATATTAGTGACTACATTAGTGTTGTTAAGACAGTGACTCACTGACTGCATTAGTGTTGTTAAGACGGTGACTACATTAGTGTTGTTAAGATAGTGACTACATAAGTGTTGTTAAGACAGTGGCTACATTAGTGTTGTTAAGACAGTGACTACATTAGTGTTGTTAAGACAGTGACTGCATAAGTGTTGTTAAGACAGTGACTGCATAAGTGTTGTTAAGACAGTGACTACATTAGTGTTGTTAAAACAGTGATTGCATTAGTGTTGTTAAGACAGTGGCTATATTAGTGTTGTTAAGACAGTGACTCACTGACTGCATTAGTGTTGTTAAGACAGTGACTCACTGAATGCATTAGTGTTGTTAAGACAGTGACTACATTAGTGTTGTTAAGACAGTGACTACATTAGTGTTGTTAAGACAGTGACTACATTAGTGTTGTTAAGACAGTGACTACATTAGTGTTAAGACACTGACTACATTAGTGTTGTTAAGACACTGACTACATGAGTGTTGTTAAGACAGTGACTACATGAGTGTTGTTAAGACACTGACTACATGAGTGTTGTTAAGACAGTGACTACATGAGTGTTGTTAATACAGTGACTACATGAGTGTTGTTAAGACAGTGACTACATTAGTGTTGTTAAGACAGTGACTACATTAGTGTTGTTATGACAGTGACTACATTAGTGTTGTTAAGACAGTGACTACATTAGTGTTGTTATGACAGTGACTACATTAGTGTTGTTAAGACAGTGACTACGGATTGGATTGGATTGGATTGGATAAGATTTACAGTCCAGTGAGGTTACCCTCATGGAAATTCGGGCTGCTTTCTCCCCGGGGAAAGCGAGCTGCCATACATACGGCGCTACCCATATTTTTTTTTTTTCCTGCATGCGTGTATTCATGTTTCCTGAGACTTAATGCCGTGTGAGATGGAATTTTTTTACTTTTATTCCAAGTCCCACGGGTATTTGATTCCCGCAGTGGGGCACTGCGGTTATGAAATTAAAGGCCCCTCCTGTTTTTGGAACCGCAGGAGCTTTCTAGTTTGCTGTTAGGTAGATTTTTGGTTCCTCTTTCCTGTCATGCGCTCTTTTTCTTCATGAATTCTTTTCTTTTTTCTGCCTTCTTGCTCATTCACCTGTATTTTTTCCAAAAATCTCTTCTCTTGCCGCTTGTCTCGCGATTCATGTATAGTTTAATCTGTTAGTGTTCTGATGTAAGTCCAGCAGTAGATAGGTTAAGCCTATTTTAACATACTGGAAACTGGTAATCTTCCAGTAGGTATTAATTTAGTTTTACTAAAGCCTGCTGGGACACAAGTAATGGGTTAGTGCATTTGTAAACAGGAATCGCTTGACAAGTGGCCCCCTTCATCCCCCCCTTCCTCGTCCTGATATGGCTCTGCGTAGTCGGCTGGACGTTAAGCAACAAATAAACAAACAAACAAACAAACAAACGGGTATTTGATGGACATTTTTATCTATGCCTATACAATTTTGCCAGGAAAGACCCTTTTGTCAATCGTGGGATCTTTAACGTGCACACCCCAATGTAGTGTACACGAAGGGACCTCGGTTTTTCGTCTCATCCGAAAGACTATCACTTGAACCCACCACCTAGGTTAGGAAAGGGGGGAAGAAAATTGCGGCCTGACCCAGGCCTGAACACGCAACCTCTCGCTTCCGAGCGCAAGTGCGTTACCACTCGGCCACCCAGTCCTACATTAGTGTTGTTAAGACAGTGACTACATTAGTGTTGTTATGACAGTGACTACATTAGTGTTGTTATGACAGTGACTACATTAGTGTTGTTATGACAGTGACTACATTAGTGTTGTTAAGACAGTGACTACATTAGTGTTGTTAAGACAGTGACTACATGAGTGTTGTTAAGACAGTGACTACATTAGTGTTGTTAAGACAGTGACTACATTAGTGTTGTTAAGACAGTGACTACATTAGTGTTGTTAAGACAGTGACTACATTAGTGTTGTTAAGACAGTGACTACATTAGTGTTGTTATGACAGTGACTACATTAGTGTTGTTATGACAGTGACTACATTAGTGTTGTTAAGACAGTGACTACATTAGTGTTGTTAAGACAGTGACTACATGAGTGTTGTTAAGACAGTGACTACATTAGTGTTGTTAAGACAGTGACTACATTAGTGTTGTTAAGACAGTGACTACATGAGTGTTGTTAAGACAGTGACTGCATTAGTGTTAAGACAGTGACTACATTAGTGTTGTTAAGACAGTGACTACATTAGTGTTGTTAAGACAGTGGCTACATTAGTGTTGTTAAGACAGTGACTACATTAGTGTTGTTAAGACAGTGACTACATTAGTGTTAAGACAGTGACTGCATTAGTGTTGTAAAGATAGTGACTACATTAGTGTTTTTAAGACAGTGACTACATTAGTGTTGTTAAGACAGTGACTGCATTAGTGTTGTTAAGATACTGACTACATTAGTGTTAAGACAGTGACTGCATTAGTGTTGTTAAGATACTGACTACATTAGTGTTGTTAAGACAGTGACTGCATTAGTGTTGTTAAGACAGTGGCTACATTAGTGTTGTTAAGACAGTGACTACATTAGTGTTGTTAAGACAGTGACTGAATTAGTGTTGTTAAGACAGTGACTGAGTTAGGTTTGTTAAGAGTGGCTGAATTAGTGTTGTTAAGACAGTGACTGAGTTAAGTGTTGTTAAGACTGGCTGTTGCTTGCAGGGCAAACTGACACCACGGGAGCGACTGAAGCGAAGGATGCAGGCACAGCTGATCAAACAATGTGAGTGACTGCAAACAGGCCAAACACCATCTCTTAGCTTGTGTGTGTCAATATGCATTGTGAGTGACTGCAAACAGGTCAAACACCATCACTTAGCTTTTGTCTGTCAATATGCAATGTTGTCCTTAGCCTTTGTTTACCCTTTATAAAGTCAGGTGACTGCAAACAGGTCAAACACCATCTCTTAGCTTGTGTGTGTCAATATGCATTGTGAGTGACAGCTAACAGGTCAAACACCATCTCTTAGCTTGTGTGTGTCAATATGGATTGTGAGTGACTGCAAACAGGTCAAACACCATCTCTTAGCTTGTGTGTGTCAATATGCATTGTGAGTGACTGCAAACAGGTCAAACACCATCTCTTAGTTTGTGTGTGTCAATTTACTCAATATGCATTATAAGTGACTGCAAACAGGTCAAACACCATCTCTTAGTTTGTGTGTGTCAATATGCATTGTGAGTGACTGCAAACAGGTCAAACACCATCTCTTAGTTTGTGTGTGCCAATATGCATTGTGAGTGACTGCTAACAGGTCAAACACCATCTCTTAGTTTGTTTATGTCAATATGCATTGTAGTCCTTAGCCTTTGTCTACCCTTTATACAGTCAGGTGCCCTGAAGCTATTTTGGGTGACTACTGGGTAAAGTGACAACAGTCTGACAAAAAGGTTGAAGGATGGACATTTGTCTTGGTGTAGACACATTTTCAGCCAATATAATGCAGACACAGTTAGTGAGGGCACCAGCTCAAGCATAAGCTGAAGTAATGAATATCACTTTTCTCTTGTAGACACATTTTGAGCCAGTAGAATGCTGGAACACAGTTAGGGCTCAAGCATAAGCTGAAGTAATGAATATCACTTTTCTCTTGTAGAAACAATTTGAGCCAGTAGAATGCTGGAACACAGTTAGGGCTCAAGCATAAGCTGATGACATTGTAATGAATATCACTTTTCTCTTGCAGACAAAGCAGACAAAAAGGCTGAAGTCTCAAAAATATCCAAGATAGAGCAGGAAAGAATGGTATGTAAGTGCGTGTTGTGAGAAAAAATGGTGTGTATGTCATTGCCCCCATGTGTTGTGCACAAAAACCAATCTCTTTAATTTTGCGGATAAAAAAAAATACTACAATGCTTTCTTGTGCGCGTGAACTATATTATACACTCTTCAAAAATAGTTAAGGATCACTTTTTTACAAGCACGCCACACAAAACAGACAAGACCGAATTCTTTCTTTTTTTTTAAATTATATAATTGTACAACCAAGGAGTAATGACAAACAAAGCAAAGATCGAACGCGGCAGCGACAATTTAGCTAGAGTGTGTCAAACGTGACAACCCTCGAAAATGGAATTCACAACAATGTGAATCAGTGTCAATAACGCGTGTGCCCTCCGTTGTGTGCCAGGCATTCAACACATCGTTGGCGCATGGAGTGGATCAGGTTGCATATGAATGCTCTGGGAACTCCATTCCACTCCTGCTGGAGCCATTGCAGCAGTTGACCCAGATTGGCAGGAGGAGAGTGATGTTGCTGTACCCGACGACAAAGCTGGTCCCACATGTGCTCTATGGGGTTCAGGTCCGGGCTGTTGGCTGGCCACAGCATCCTGTTGACCCTGGCCTGCTGGATGAAGGTGTTTACAGCTGCAGAGCGATGGGGAGGTGCGTTGTGATCCTGAAGAATCGCACGAGGGCCGATCGCTTGGAGGGCTGGAACGACCAGGGGTTGCAGGATCTCATTCTAGTAGCGGACACCGGTCAAGTTGCCCACTACATGGTACAGAGGTGTCCTTAGACGTGTGCTGATCCTTCCCCAGACCATCACAGAGCCTCCGCCAAAACGCTGTCGTTCCAGAACAGCGCCTTCTGCGAAGCGCTCTCTGTGACGCCTCCACACTCGGATGCGACCATCAGCAGGTTCCAAGCAAAAGCGGGACTCATCTGTAAACAACACCTGAGCCCACTGCTGACTTTGCCACCTCACATGTTGAGTGCACCAGGCTCGGCGAGCTGCTCGGTGATTAGCAGTCAGGGTTGTTCCTCGGACTGGACGCCTTGCACGCAAGCCAAAGTTGTGTAAGCGGTTTCGGGTCGTCTGACCACTAACAACAGTGTTGGTGGTAGCTTGTAGGCGTTGCCTAATGTTGTTTGCCGTAGCCATTCTTTGTTGCATGGCCTGCCTCTGAATGAAGCGATCCTCTCTTTGTGTGGTGACTCTGGGCCGACCAGAACGTTGTCGCTCCTGCACTCTTCCAGTTGCGTGGAATCTCTGTTTTAGTCTGATGATGACAGAGGGAGCCACTGCAAGCCTCTGGGCCACTTGCCTCTCAGCAACACCGTCTTGTAGCCATCCTATTGCCCTTCCTCTATCCAAATCGCTCAGTTTTCTTCGTGGGGGCATGTTGCTACTGTGCATAATTGTGTCAGCGTGTCAACCTTTAAACACAAGCTGGTGAGCGATGTTCATAGCCAGGACCCTGTTGTAGCACGTGCATCACAACCTTTTGCCCTGGCATGCATGATACAAATTTCATGGGGCTATAAAAAACACCCTTTTTCTTCCAAAATGCAGAAGCTTTTGAGAAGTCCCACAAAGGGAAATAACTCTGCCTGCCAAACAAAATTCTAGGTCAAGACTCATTGTTCATTTGTTAACTCAAACACATTAATCTTTTAATTATTATATCGGTGTTTACTTTTTTGGCAATTTTTTATAATTAGATCCGTTTTTTCAACCGTTCCTTAACTTTTTTTGAAGAGTGTATGTGCTTACACTGACATGTTTTATCCCAAGTTGAAAGGGACACATGCACAATTTATGTTTCACCATAAGGGGTTAAATTGAATTTTATTTTATTTCTATGACCCTGCATTGCTTTGAAACTCATTCTTTGAATGGATTGCCTGGTTGTGTGTGTGCAAGTCATGTATCTACTGTGTGTTGGTTGTGTGTGTGCAAGTCATGTATCTACTGTGTGTTGATGGAGTGTGTTGATGCAGTGTGTTGATGGTGTGTATTGATGCAGTGTGTTGATGGTGTGTGTTGATGCAGTGTGTTGATGGTGTGTGTTGATGGTGTGTGTTGATGGTGTGTGTTGATGCAGTGTGTTGATGGTGTGTGTTGATGCAGTGTGTTGTTGATGCAGTGTGTGTTGATGCAGTGTGTTGATGGTATGTGTTGATGGTGTGTGTTGATGGTGTGTGTTGATGATGTGTGTTGATGGTGTGTGTTGATGGTGTGTGTTGATGGTGTATGTTGATGGTGTGTGATGTGTGTTGATGGTGTTTGTTGATGCAGCGTGTTGATGCAGTGTGTTGATGGTGTGTATTGATGCGGTGTGTTGATGGTGTGAGTTGATGCAGTGTGTTGATGCAGTGTGTTGATGGTGTGTGTTGATGCAGTGTGTTGATGGTGTGTGTTGATGCAGTGTGTTGATGGTGTGTGTTGATGCAGTGTGTTGATGGTGTGTGTGGATGCAGTGTGTTGATGGTGTGTGTTGATGCAGTACGTTGATGCAGTGTGTTGATGGTGTGTGTTGATGCAGTACGTTGATGCAGTGTGTTGATGGTGTGTGTTGATGCAGTACGTTGATGCAGTGTGTTGATGGTGTGTGTTGATGCAGTGTGTTGATGGTGTGTGTTGATGCAGTGTGTTGATGGTGTGTGTTGATGCAGTGTGTTGATGGTGTGTGTTGATGCAGTGTGTTGATGGTGTGTGTGGATGCAGTGTGTTGATGGTGTGTGTTGATGCAGTGTGTTGATGGTGTGTGTTGATGCAGTACGTTGATGGTGTGTGTTGATGCAGTACGTTGATGCAGTGTGTTGATGGTGTGTGTTGATGCAGTGTGTTGATGGTGTGTGTGGATGCAGTGTGTTGATGGTGTGTGTTGATGCAGTACGTTGATGCAGTGTGTTGATGCAGTGTGTTGATGGTGTGTGTTGATGCAGTGTGTTGATGCAGTGTGTTGATGGTGTGTGTTGATGCAGTGTGTTGATGCAGTGTGTTGATGGTGTGTGTTGATGGTGTGTGTTGATGGTGTGTGTTGATGGTGTGTGTTGATGCAGTGTGTTGATGCAGTACGTTGATGCAGTACGTTGATGCAGTGTGTTGATGCAGTACGTTGATGCAGTGTGTTGATGCAGTGTGTTGATGCAGTGTGTTGATGCAGCGTGTTGATGCAGTGTGTGGATACCTGTGACAGGACCGGGAGGAAGAGTTGCGCACCAGGACGATGGAGATGCGTCGCAGGGAGCGAGAAAAGCGACACAGGGAGATGGAGGCCTTGGAGCGTGAACGCAAGTTGCGTGGCGCTGAGAGCGATGACACTGACACCAGCGACAGTGACAAGGAGTACAGCCGTCGCAGGCACAGCAGTCGTAGCGACAGCCGGGAAAACTCGCCAATGGACACCGCTAGGAGGAGGTACGAAGGGCTTTATCTCTCACACACAAATCACGCTCGCACACAAACACACATGTACCATGCACACACACACACACACATAACACGCACCATGCTCACACACACACATACCACGCACACACATACCACGCACACACACCATGTACATACATGCAGACATACAGAGCACATTTTTGGGTGAACCATGCTCAAAGTTTGGTTGGTTTCAAAGGATGACACAAAACGGGTAATAAACCAAATAAAAAATAAAAATAAAAAAAATTCTTTGATTTAAACAAGTTTATTCAGTAAATTTCATTGGAATATTGCCGCATACATGAAATAAGGAACATGGAGCACAACAAGCTAGGCTTATGAGCTTTTTTACATTTAGTCAAGACGAGACGAGGGTGTGGTGTATGTGTGTCTGTGCGTGTGTGTGTGTGTAGAGCGATTCAGACTAAACTACTGGACCAATCTTTATGAAATTTTACATGACAGTTCCTGGGAATGATATCCCCGGACGTTTTTTTCTTTTTTTCGATAAATGTCTTTGATGACGTCATATCCGGCTTTTTGTAAAAGTTGAGTCACACCCTCATTTTTCAATCAAATTGATTGAAATTTTGGCCAAGCAATCTTCGACGAAGGCCGGACTTCGGTATTGCATTTCAGCTTGGTGGCTTAACACTATTGTGACTAGCATTGCCACGGCGTTAACGTCCTGCCTGCCCAAGCTTGCCACCAAGAAACTTCCCAAAAAACAGTAACTGTAAAGAAATCTGTCTAGCAAGCTTGAATTAAGTCCAATCACCACCAAATTTTGTGTACTAATTAAAAAATGGATGCCCAGTTCAGTCGTGCTATTTATAAGTTTGTCACGCGATTTGTTTTAGCAAAGGGGGGGTGAAAGGGGGATAATTTGTGTTTTTTAACGTTTTTTTGTGTGTGTTTTCTTTTCCACTGCTTTTTGACTCACATGCGAAGCAAAAGTGAGTCTATGTACTCACCCGAGTCGTCCGTCCGTCCGTCCGTCCGGCCGGCCGGCCGGCCGGCCGGAAAACTTTAACGTTGGATATTTCTTGGACACTATTCAGTCTATCAGTACCAAATTTGGCAAGATGGTGTATGATGACAAGGCCCCAAAAAACATACATAGCATCTTGACCTTGCTTCAAGGTCAAGGTCGCAGGGGCCATAAATGTTGTCTAAAAAACAGCTATTTTTCACATTTTTCCCATTTTCTCTGAAGTTTTTGAGATTGAATACCTCACCTATATATGATATATAGGGCAAAGTAAGCCCCATCTTTTGATACCAGTTTGGTTTACCTTGCTTCAAGGTCAAGGTCACAGGAGCTCTTCAAAGTTGGATTGTATACATATTTTGAAGTGACCTTGACCCTGAACTATGGAAGATAACTGTTTCAAACTTAAAAAAATATGTGGGGCACATGTTATGCTTTCATCATGAGACACATTTGGTCACATATGATCAAGGTCAAGGTCACTTTGACCCTTATGAAATGTGACCAAAATAAGGTAGTGAACCACTAAAAGTGACCATATCTCATGGTAGAAAGAGCCAATAAGCACCAATGTACTTCCTATGTCTTGAATTAACAGCTTTGTGTTGCTTGACCTTGGGTCAAGGTCACATGTATCTTGGTAGGAAAAATGTGTAAAGCAGTTCTTGCTAGGTTTAGCTGAAGGTCAAGGTCATGTAAAGGTCAAGCATGTGAGTCGTATGGGCTTTGCCCTTCTTGTTTAAAAGTTATTTTTTAACAGAAAGTATTATAAATAATTTTATAACCAAACAAGGTGTAAAACCTATGAATTAGCTGAAATATTGTTAAAATTCTACACAGAAATAAGGAGACAGTACAAAGAAAACAAGTCGCGTAAGGCGAAATTACTACATTTAGTCAAGCTGTCGAACTCAGTCACGGGATGAAACTGAACGCACTGTATTTATTCACTAAGACAGCTTCGTCAATCCCCGCGTGAAGGAAATCGCTCACCTTCCACGTGCAAAACGTAGTGATATTGACACGCCAGATTAGCGCGGTAGGGTATTGTGCTAAGCAGGAAAGCGCGCTTTTCTGTATTCTTGTTAAATTTCTGAGCTTGTTTTGAATACAACCTATCATATCTATATGTTTTTGGAATCAGGAAATGATCACGAATAAGATGACATTATTTTTGGATCGATTTCTTAGATTTTAATCGTAAAACTAATTATTCTATTTTCGTTAATTGTGATCACATTTTAAGAGTAAACATGATATATGTACATATTTTTAGATTTAAAATGTGATGAAGAATACGATGCAATCAATTTTAAGTTTTAAATTTTAAATTTGCGAAAAATCGATTTTAATGACAATTTTAATGAGCAAACTCATTAATTAAATTTTAAGCTTTCAAGCTGAAATGCAATACCAAAGTCCGCGCTTCGTCGAAGATTACTTGACCAAAATTTCAACCAATTTGGTTGAAAAATGAGAGCGTGACAGTGCCGCCTCAACTTTCACGAAAAGCCGGATATGACGTCATCGAAGACATTTATCAAAAAAATGAAAAAAACTTTCGGGGATATCAATGCCAGGAACTCTCATGGAAAATGTCATAAAGATCGGTCCAGTAGTTTGGTCTGAATCGCTCTACACACACGCACACACACACACACACACACACACACACATACACCACACCCTCGTCTCGATTCCCCCCCCTACGTTAAAACATTTAGTTTTGACGAAATGTAAAAACAAGCAAATCCCGCATTCACTCACAGCATCCTGACTCAAATGAAACAAAACTGTGACACTCACCAAATGATGTCTAGGTAATCCATATTGTTCTTAACTACACTTTAACATGGAATGTATGTATGTATGTATGTAGGTATGTATGCATGTGTGTTGGTGTGTCGGTGTGCAAGTAAAAAGGGTATTGTAGTTGTACATATATTACTTTAGATATTTTTTTTGTTATCATGGGTTTTATGAATTTTCTTCTCTTATTCTTTTATAATTATTAATTAATGACCTATATGTGCTGATGACCAATATAATTTCCTTTGTTGGATCAATAAAATGTTATGAGTTATGAGTTAATATAAGTCACATTTTCACAACAAAGTCCCAACTGTTCACCTATGAACATTTCCAAAAGGATAATGAGGCTCCAGCCATCCATTGTTATCAGTGCTGCCACGCCCCCCTTGCAACTACACATTCGAAGATTCATGCAGTACCACCCAAACACGTGTAGTTTTCCGACTCGTACTAGCAACAACAGGACTGTTTCTTCCTCAATATCACTGCTATTATCGCTTTCTTGAGGCGAAAACAACACGTCGGAATCATGATCTACAGGGTCCTCAAGATCCAACATCCGGAGAATCTCCTCCCGTGACAAGGCTCGCCTTCGATTCATTTTTTTTCTCGAAAAAACCATACAAATCAGGCTAATTTTGCATATGGCGGAAGGGCACGCAAAGTGTGTCAAGGGAAACAACTCAATTTACTGCAAGCTTCAAAAACCGGGAAGCAATCACGAGTCGTGTACCCTGTATGGCTCTTACTGAAAAATGCGCGTCCCGTCCATGGGCGTGTCAGCGCGGTTACTGATTTATCAGTGTCCCGTCGCGAAAGTGTTAAAAATTAATTAATGACTTTGGTCATTAAAAATCTGAAAATTGTAAAAAAAAAAAAAAATTTATAAAACGATCCAAATTTACGTTCATCTTATTCTTTATCATGTTCTGATTCCAAAAACATATCAATATGTTATATTTGGATTAAAAACAAGCTCTGAAAATTAAAAATATAAAAATTATGATCGAGATTAACTTTCCGAAATCGATTTAAAAACAATTTCATCTTATTCCTTGTCGGTTCCTGATTCTAAAAACATATAGATGTGATATGTTTGGATTAAAAACACGCTCAGAAAGTTAAAACGAAGAGAGGTACAGTAAAGCGTGCTATGAAGCACAGCGCAACCGCTACCGCTACCGCGCCAAACAGGCTCGTAACTTTCACTGCCTTTTGCACTAGCGGCGGACTACGTTCAGTTTCATTCTGTGATTTCCACAGCTTGACTAAAGTAGTAATTTCGCCTTACGCGACTTGTTTTCTTTGTGGCTGCCTGCTTGCCTTTTCCATTTTATGTTGGGGTTTATTCTGTGGATTTGGAATATGAAAGAGTTTCATCATTATTTGTGCATAGCCCGGTCTTTTGCTCCTGGGTATATTGAGGGGTGTATACATTTCACCCTGTTTTTTATGTCTCTGTTTAATCTATAGGTCTGTGTCGCGATCCAGGTCCAGGTCTACATCTTCAGAGCGAAGAGGACTGGTGTCTTACTGAGCAACATTCAGACTGGTGTCTTGTTGAGCAACATTCAGACTGGTGTCTTGCTGAGCAACATTCAGACTGGTGTCTTGCTGAGCAACATTCAGACTGGTGTCTTGCTGAGCAACATTCAGACTGGTGTCTTGCTGAGCAACATTCAGACGCTGTGTACCCTGTTAGTGATGTTTCATGACTGTGTACTGTGTGGGGGGCATTTCATGCAATACAAGCCCTGTTCAGAGAGGTTAGATGACTGTATGCAATGCAAGCCCTCCAGCAGACCTGTTTACCCTTACGATTTTGGCGTAATTTAGTACGATTTTCTGCAAAAAATACGCCATTCCGCTATCCGTGTCAAGACTACGATTTTCATAAAAAAAATTAAAAAAAATTAAATTAATTAACATGTTTGGCATTGTTTTTTTCGATGGCAAAATGGGGTGAAAAAGCACAGGACTGACCAGAGATCATGTCTGTCTGATGAGACGCTGGAGAGCCTTCTAGTGGTGAAGTCTCGCCCTCACTCATTCGGCAAGCGCAAGTACAGTAAAGAAGCGCTTGACACACTGAAAAAGGCCTACTACGAGCAAAACAAAAAGAATCAGTGATGCATGTGCTTTTCATGTGATCTTCTTTGAAATTATAATGACTACAAAAACTGACTGATGTGTTTTGTTTGTGAATGATGGATATATGTGCATGATTGCGTTTCGCAGACACAGTTGTCATGTGCGTTGTAATTGGCGACGAATGCTGGATGATTACTATTTTTGTGCCAGGATTACTATTTTTGGGGCTGAGCATTACTCCAAAACACTTATGGGGGTAAACAGGTCTGCTCTAGAGAGAGGTTAGATGACTGTATGCAATGCAAGCCCTGTAGAGAGAGGTTAGATGACTGTATGCAATGAAAGCCCTGTTCAGAGGTTAGATGACTGTATGCAATACAAGCCCTGTAGAGAGAGGTTAGATGACTGTATGCAATGCAAGCCCTGTAGAGAGGTTAGATGACTGTATGCAATGCAAGCCCTGTAGAGAGAGGTTAGATGACTGTATGCAGTGCAAGCCCTGAAGAGAGAGGTTAGATGACTATGCAATGCAAGCCCTGTGGAGAGAGGTTAGATGACTGTATGCAATGAAAGCCCTGTTCAGAGGTTAGATGACTGTATGCAATACAAGCCCTGTAGAGAGAGGTTAGATGACTGTATGCAATGCAAGCCCTGTTCAGAGGTTAGATGACTGTATGCAATACAAGCCCTGTAGAGAGAGGTTAGATGACTGTATGCAATGCAAGCCCTGTTCAGAGGTTAGATGACTGTATGCAATACAAGCCCTGAAGAGAGAGGTTAGATGACTATGCAATGCAAGCCCTGTGGAGAGAGGTTAGATGACTGTATGCAATGCAAGCCCTGTAGAGAGAGGTTAGATGACTGTATGCAATACAAGCCCTGTAGAGAGAGGTTAGATGACTGTATGCAATGCAAGCCCTGTAGAGAGAGGTTAGATGACTGTATGCAATACAAGCCCTGTAGAGAGAGGTTAGATGACTGTAGAGAGAGGTTAGATGACTGTATGCAATACAAGCCCTGTTCACAGGTTAGATGACTGTATGCAATGCAAGCCCTGTAGAGAGAGGTTAGATGACTGTATGCAATGCAAGCCCTGTAGAGAGAGGTTAGATGACTGTATGCAATGCAAGCCCTGTAGAGAGAGGTTAGATGACTGCAATACAAGCCCTGTAGAGAGAGGTTAGATGACTGTATGCAATGCAAGCCCTGTGGAGAAAGGTTAGATGACTGTATCAGACCTGTTTACACTACACATTGAGCGTAGTAAACTACGATTTTGGTCCCCAAACTACGCAACTACGCATGTTTGTCTTATACTACGCAAACGTTTCGTTTCGACTACACATTTTGACATTTTGAATGCGCAAAAACGCGAGCGAGTTCCGATCCATAATTTGTACTAACCGGTTGTGTACTGCGTGCAAAACATGCCCGGCGCCCGCGAGAGTAGCGTAGTCAGTTGGTCTTGCTGCTGTTATTACAACTATCGCGGGCGTTTCAGCACATACTTTTCTGAACGCGGTCACTTCCTAGCTCATTCTTTCTGGAGGGAAAAAAATGGCTACAGCGACGAACACGGATTCAGAAGACTTTGGCGATCAACCGCCACGGAGCAAAAAAAAGAAGCTTGGTCAAACTCCCAGCAAGGCTTTTCTGCCAAAGTACTATGAGGAGCATCCATGCCTAGTTTCGTGGAGAAAAGGGAAGCATTTTGCCCACTGCACTGTGTGCAACACGGCTTTTTCAGAGAAGCACAGTGGGCTTTACGACCGTGTAACCGCCACAAGAAAAGCACTTCTCATGAGGAATTCGAGAAATCCCGACCAAAGCAGAGGAAAAATTGGACTGTTTTGTGAAGAAACCCGTGCCAGGGAAAGAAGACCAAGACAAGCTCACTTTTGAGAGATCGGTAACCAGAGCAGAGGCAATGACCTGCCATATTATTATTATTGCCGACACAAACCTGTTCTGTTTATATGCAAATTTGCCTTCATGTACACATTGACATACTCCCAGTCCCTACTTTTTGTGACTTGATGTTCTCAGATTGTCACAGGTCTTGAATAGGGGGTCCCACTGTATATGAACTGCATACCCCTCAACATAGCTTTTTTTTAACAAATGCATGGGTGAAACTGGTCAAATAAAGATTTTTTTTTTTTTTTTTTTCGCCGGCGATTTGATCTGTATTTTCTCACAGTGACCGGACATCGCTGAATCTTTGTTTCCCTGAGCGCGCGAATTATTGGACTTCAGCTTGGCATTTGTTATCATTGTTTACTGTGCAAATTTGTGTGTTTGAGATACCAGGAAAGGCCTACTTTTACCCTTAGTTAAAAAGCCTGATTTTTCGTTTTCTTCCGGGGGGCTTCGCCCCCCTGGGCCCCCTAAGAGGGCGTTGCCCCTGCACCCCACCAGGGTGTGGGCGGCCCCTGGAGCCCGGCCTCATTTTCTTTATTTTTAATTCTGATCAGTTTCACCCATGCAAATGTTCCAAACTAGTTAATAAATTTTTTTCTTAACAAATAAACTTAATGCTTGGCTTGTATTTTTGTGGGGAGTATTGTTCACATTGTAATAGTTTTGTTTGGAGTGTTGAGTGTTTGTTTTAGTACGGTATAAGTAACTGTTCTGTTTTGCGGTTTGGGTTGATCAAATTGAAATACTACACATTCACCTGCCAAACTACACATTTGCCTTATTTTCACACCCAAAACTACACATGGTACATTTCAGGGGTAGGCAGGTCTGCTGTATGCAGTGCAAGCCCTGAAGAGAGAGGTTAGATGACTGTATGCAATACAAGCCCTGTAGAGAGAGGTTAGATGACTGTATGCAATACAAGCCCTGTAGAGAGAGGTTAGATGACTATGCAATACAAGCCCTGTAGAGAGAGGTTAGATGACTGTATGCAATGCAAGCCCTGTAGAGAGAGGTTAGATGACTGTATGCAATACAAGCCCTGTAGAGAGAGGTTAGATGACTGTATGCAATGCAAGCCCTGTAGAGAGAGGTTAGATGACTGTATGCAATGCAAGCCCTGTAGAGAGAGGTTAGATGACTGTATGCAGTGCAAGCCCTGTGGAGAGAGGTTTGATGACCATGTACGGTGCACGTATGGTTGATGACTATGACATGGAAGCCCTGTACAGATAGGTTTGATGACTATGCCATGTAAGCCCTGTACAGATAGGTTTGATGACTATGACATGTAAGCCCTGTACAGATAGGTTTGATGACTATGACATGTAAGCCCTGTACAGAGTCAGATAGGTTTGATGACTATGACATGCAAGCCCTGTACAGATTGGTTTGATGACTATGCCATGCAGGCCCTGTACAGATAGGTTTGATGACTATGCCATGCAGGCCCTGTGCATATAGGTTTGATGACTATGCCATGCAGGCCCTGTGCATATAGGTTTGATGACTATGCCATGCAGGCCCTGTACAGATAGGTTTGATGACTATGCCATGCAGGCCCTGTGCATATAGGTTTGATGACTATGCCATGCAGGCCCTGTACAGATAGGTTTGATGACTATGACATGGAAGCCCTGTACAGATAGGTTTGATGACTATGCCATGTGGTGTGAACTGTGCTTCCTGCCTTGTCAGTGATCATGTATGTTCGTGAGGGTGCTGATACAATTCATACCTTGTGTGTGTGTGTGTGTGTGCTGCCGGTTGCTGTTACTTTGTTGATTTGAAAATTGTTTTTGTTCTGTCACATAACGGTTCGCCACAGAGACCTACAGTCGCACGATTTCTCACCAAATGTTTAAAGTTGTGTTTGATTTATTTCAATTTGTTGCATGGAGTGCAGTTGCAGCTGTTTGTAGGAGCTTGTATGGATGTTAATCCTCTTCCTCTTCCAGTCTCACAGTTTGTAGGAGCATGTATGGATGTTAATCCTCTTCCAGCCTGCATGGATGAAAAGGAGTCGGAATGTTTGATGTTAATGTACAAGAGGTGAACAAATGATCGTTTTGTTCTGCCCAATGTAGCTGGCAGGAAGTACACAGTATGAAGTCATGTTGAGGTATTGATGCTCATAAGATCACTGCAATAAAGTGAGAAATTACTACCAGTGTTTGTGTGTGATATTTTTGACTTGCCTGAGTAATCTGCTAGTTATAGGTATCGGCAGTGTCAGAGGGAGGGTGAGCTGGCCATCCCTGAACAAGAAACTGAAAGGAGTACTCTTCATCAAAAACGGTCTCAGATGGCCACTAATAGGAGCTACACAAGCTAAAATGATATCCTATAGTCCGGACTGAGTCAAAGAATGTTTAACAAAATTTGTGTTCAATTTGATTAAAAGATGTGGTCGCCACAGTGCTGCCTCAACCTTTTTAAAAAGCCGTTATTAATGACGTGTTGGGATAATACCTGGAAAAAGTAGGTTTAGTTTCATGATAATCTGGTAGATTTTCTTAGTATCGCGGTGTATGCACACACAAACACACACACACCTTGTCATAGGCTACAAGGCTGTTTCCTTAAATTTACCCATCCAACTACCAGATCTTTTCATTTTTACAATTTAAAGATATGCGTCAGTGAATGTAATGTTTCCCATCATGCATCACTGAATGTAATGTTTCCCATCATTCATCTGTTGGTTGCCTCCTTTGATTTTCATTTTTGAACATTTCTGAGAAAAACATTTTCCCCCTCAAATCTATGCTTCAGAGGAAACAAGGAAGACATAGTATGTAAAAATCTTCATTCCTTCTTTCGATTATTATTTTAAGGACATCACCATACAATTTTTTGGTTTTAAAAAAGTTGCTTTAAAATTATCTCCCTTGTACGAAACACTTGTTTCCACTATTTGTTTTTTTCGTTTTTTTTATACAGAAAATCTGAAAAAAATCACTACAAACACTGAAACAGTCCATGATATCTATACAATTTAAAAGGAATCTGCATGATGTATGTGTAATGTGTGTGCGCGTGTGAGGATATGTTTGTCTGTCTTTGTGTATAAGCTGAGCTTGTGCTCCATTTAGTTAATAATTTAATAAATGCGCCATTGTTATTTGCAATTATCTTAATAATATTTGTTTAAATCAAATTCAAATGAGGCAGTTGATAGGTTAAAAGAAGGGAACAGTACATGGTGTTTATTATACGACACGATCCAGACAAGAACTTTAAACAAAAAGTTTTGCAATGTGTTTTCTTTTAAAAAAAGGAAAAGTTCTCGTTGCCACATCATTGTGCAAGTTTCTTTGTTGCATTGTGTTCTGTCCACCACAATGTGCTGTATATACACAGGGGGTTTGTGGCCCCTGGACTCTTGGGACCCTCTAAAACTGCAACTTAGGGCATGGACTCTTCAACAATTACAAGTGGGGGTCCCGGGACCCTCTAGTTCCTCAGTCTCGAATCTCAGCATGGTAGGTCATGCGTCCCTTTGTGTTACACGACACTTGAGATTGCCACAAGTTCTCAAACGTCGTATAGTTGTGTTCTTTTATTCTACGTCGCCCGTCTTCGCAGCAGCAGAAAACAACTCGTCAAATTGAGTTCGAGGATTTATTCAGCATTCAATACATACAACTGCACAACGTAGCAGAACTCAAATAGAAGCTTTCTTAACATTCAAATCGCGCTGGCATATATAGTAAATACTCAATCTCGAGAATATTCCAGACCGAACACGATACAACTACATTATACGAGCCGTGCATGGACTAAACTAGCGACATTCTCTCCGACGTACATCAAAAGCGCCGACACACTTAATCCGAACGAACGCCACGAACTCACGACTAAAACAGCATGGTAAACAACTTGTTTTGACAGGACTAGAAAGTTCACCTGCATTCTCGCCCAAGCATAAATATTGTGTTTACAAAATATAATATCGGTACTTTCCCACAAAGTACAAATAAGTCAACTACATGCAACACACAAAACTGAACCAAAGCTCAGCAACGGTAGCGTTTCCTAACATTACCCCCAACACCAGAAGAAATTTACCTAATTTCTTTCAATCATTGAAACGCTACTTGTACACGTACTATGTATACATAACAGATTGAAATCCAGGTATGTACATTAGTCTGTTGGAGAATGAACACCGTTTTACTCACATACTCGGCTGAGAAAATCTGCTCCAACATTGTCTGAACCCTTAATCGATTCCACTCGCATATCAAAATTCTGCAAGTACATTATTATCACCCACCTCATGATACGATTATTCACAAACTTTGCAGAGTTCAGGTAGGTGAGGGGTTTGTGATCAGTCTGAAGCACGAATTTCACCCCTTGGAGGTAGAGTTCAAATTTCTTGATTCCCCACACGATGGCTAAACACTCTTTCTCCATGGTCGAGTAGTTCTTCTCGGCTCCTGACAGCTTCTTGCTGGCATAGCTGACCGGAAACGGTTTACCTCCATGCTCTTGCATCAGCATGGCGCCGATCCCTTCGTCCGATGCGTCTGTACGCAAGATGAACTCTTTGGCAGTATCAGGAAGGCGTAGCACCGGGTCTCGTGACATCAGGTCGCGCACGGTCTGGTATGCCTTCTCCTGAGCTGGTCCCCAGAGTATTCGGTTGGGGCATCCTTTTCGGGTCATGTCCGACAAAGGCGCCGTTATGGCGGCGAAGTTTGGAATGAACTCTCTGTAGTACCCAGCCAATCCAAGGAAGGATCGCACCTGCTTCTTGGTTTCAGGACGTGGCGCATTGAGGATCTTGGTGACGTTTTCCAACAAAAGCCCCTTTTGACCTTCCTTCAGTGAATGACCTATGAAGTCAACGTTGTCGGTCCCCAAAATGCACTTGCTGGGTCTCACGGTCAGATTAGCTTTTGTCAGGCGGGAAAACAGTTCCCTCAAAGTCTCCAGATGCTCCGCAAAGGTCTCCGTGTGGACTAGCAGATCATCCCAGTAGTACACAACATTCTTCATTCCTTTGAGCATTTTTCGCATTCCCCTCTTAAGGGTAGCACCACTGTTCACCATGCCAAAAGGCATCCGCAGGCACTCATACGTTCCGTCTGGAGTTGCAAAGGCGGTCTTTGGTATGTCCTCTTCGCGCACAGGAATCTGCCAATATCCCTTGCTGAGATCGATCTTTGAGAAGATCTTACTGCCGGTTAACTGTCGGAATAGATCAGTTGCCGTCGGCATTGGTTCAGGGTCAAACACGGTGATCTTATTGACTTTCCTGAAGTCAATGCATACCCTGTTTGTGCCGTCTTTCTTCTTGACAACAACAACGGGAGATGAGTAAGGGGATGATGACTCACGGATGACCCCCATCTTCAACATGCTGTCGATGTCCTTCTTCAAGGATTCCCGAGCCTGAAACGGGATAGGGTATGGTTTTGAGCGAACAGGAACGTCAGATGTGAGGTGGACTTCATGTTCGACCAAGGACGTAGAGCCTGGAACATCAGAGAACCTATGGGTGAAGTCGCCCATAAAATCATGCAGCTCCTTCTGCTGATCTTCTGTCAGGTCAGGTCCTAGCTTGACGTCATCCACTCCCTCTTTCTTGTGGAGGTCTCCCAACTCCAGTAGTTCCTCACCGTCGAACTCGTCTAGTTCGGCTGGTTCTTCCACACTTGCTGCGACCTGTACTGCTTCCGGAGGTCTCTCCACATACAGTTTCAGGAGGTTAGCGTGGTAGATCTTGGACTTCTTGCCGACATTCACCTTGTAGTCGTTGATCCCTACCACGGCCTCAACCTCGTATGGGCCTTTCCACTGCATCAGTAGTTTGTTGTGATCAGTGGGAAGCAGTATCAGCACTTTGTTACCTGGTGTAAACTTCCTGTTTACGGCTTTGCGGTCGTAGTAGTGCTTTCCGCTATCCTGAGACTTTCTCAAGTTCTCTCGAGCAATCTCGAGAGTCTCCTCCAGTTTCTCTCGCAACTCGAACACGTACTGGTAACTGTTCTTCACTTCAGGTGTGTCCACATCTTTCATCCACAATTCCTTTAGTATCTGCATCGGGCCTTTCACGGTCCGCCCGTACATCAGCTCGAACGGGGAGAATCCAGTGGACTCTTGTGGCACCTCCCTGTATGCAAACAGCAAGGCATTGATGTAGCGATGCCACTGCCTTGGCTGCTCACTGCATAGTTTCTTCAGCGTGGACTTCAGCGTCGCATTGAATTTTTCGACCAGCCCATTGCACATCGGGTGATAGGGTGTCGTAGTCAAGTGACGAATGCTCAGCAGCCTGTTGACCTCTTCCATGCATTCAGAGACAAACTGTGTCCCCAGGTCTGTGAGGATCTCTTCAGGAACCCCGATTCTGCTGAAAATGTCCACAAGTGCCTCGGCAACAGTCTCGGTGTCAATTTTCTTCAGAGGCACGGCTTCCGGGTACCTGGTTGCATAGTCTACCAGGGTCAGTACCCAACGATGACCCGCTTCACTTGGCGGTTTTATCTCGCCGATGAGGTCAATGGCCACCCTCTTGAAAGGTCGGTCGATCAAAGGCATCTTCTGCAACGGCACTTTCGGGACCCTTCCTCGAGGTATGGTTTTCTGGCAAATATCGCACGATCGGCAGAATCGAGTCACATCTGCATGCAGTCCTGGCCAGTAAAACGCAGCCTGGATTCTGTCCGATGTCTTCTTGACACCCAGGTGACCTCCCATAATAGAGTCGTGGGCCACCTCCATCACCTGGCGCCTAAGTGGTTGAGGCACCAGAACTTGACGTAATGGCTTCCCACCGTTGACTCTCGGGTGCTGGAACACTCTGTACAGGATCTTGGCCTTTACTTCAAATTGCACAGTGCCTTCGCCCTTAGTCATCTCCTTGACAGGACGACTCCTGTACTTTGTCAAGGTCAAATCAGCTTCCTGTAGCTGAATCAGCCGATCCCTGTCCACGACAGCAGTTGCAGAACTGTTGGTGACCCTGAGTGGCGTAGTTGTTTTGTCCTTCTTCGCCTGGGCTCTGGTCGTCACAGCGCTTACAACCTGCGGCTGGTCGCGGCGATGCACAGTTGCTCTGTCATCTCGTAACAGTTCGCTGATATCTTCATTCGCGAATGGCAGTGGGTCTTCCTCCTCAGCAGCAGGCTGAGCTGAGCCCATTCTCCATTCGAAATCAGGGTCATCAGGACGTCTCGCACCCCCAATGTTCCCAATTAGTAGATCGTACAAGGGCTTCTTCAGGCAGACGGCCTCAACTTCTCCGGTGAAGTCTGGAGTATCGATCTGGTCCTTCCCGTCAGTGAATGCTGGAAGTTTCGATGCCCTGTGTAGCATTTGCTGCTGGTTATCTCTTTGGCGTGGTGCCTCGTGCTGATTTTGAACACGCACCATTTTTGTCTGAAGCTCTAAGCGCTTCATCTCCATTTTTATTTGGAGCTCTAAGCGTTTCAGCTCTATTTGCCTTTCTTCACGCTGTGCTTCTCTTTCTCTTTCTTCACGCTGCGCCTGTCTTTCTTTTTCTTCACGCTGCGCTTGTCTTTCTTTATCTTCACGCTGCGCTTGTCTTTCTTCACGCTGCGCTTGTCTTTCTTTTTCTTCTCGCTCACGCTGCGCTTGTCTTTCTTTTTCTTCTCGCTCACGCTGCGCTTGTCTTTCTTCACGCTGCGCCAGCAGTCGTGTCTGGGACTCGACGAACTCCGTCAACTGCTTGCCTTTTAGTCCCAGTTCAATTCCTTTTCCCCAGAACTCAGCCATTCTGGTCTTTTCCGGTGCGTTCGTCTGTATTCTTTCACAGCCCCGAACGTAGACGAATGTAGTCTTCTAAAAGAACACAGTCTCTACTGCACCTCCGCTGCTTCTCTCGTCGCTGTTCACCTTCGTAGACGCAGGCTGCCACCCTCCTCGTCTAACGTGACGGCGCACTCTGCTCACGATACGTACGCGACGTACCTCAGTCGTATTTCGTAGTATTAATGCACTAGCTCCGCGACGAAGTCCGTCTCGTCCAAACGGCAGCTAACCTCTGTAATCCCGATACAATCCGGCGTCGCTCACCGTACCGAGCTGCGGCGATTACCAAACTCTTCACCAGTCACACCGAATCCACGGTTCTGTAGTCTCAATACTGATCCCTCAGGATACACCCGATTGATGGCTACCTCCTGTGACTGTCTTGACTGTCTTTGTTGCTGGAAAACCCTTGGCGTTAAACGTAGATCCTTGGCTTGGCCCCCAATTGTTACACGACACTTGAGATTGCCACAAGTTCTCAAACGTCGTATAGTTGTGTTCTTTTATTCTACGTCGCCCGTCTTCGCAGCAGCAGAAAACAACTCGTCAAATTGAGTTCGAGGATTTATTCAGCATTCAATACATACAACTGCACAACGTAGCAGAACTCAAATAGAAGCTTTCTTAACATTCAAATCGCGCTGGCATATATAGTAAATACTCAATCTCGAGAATATTCCAGACCGAACACGATACAACTACATTATACGAGCCGTGCATGGACTAAACTAGCGACATTCTCTCTGACGTACATCAAAAGCGCCGACACACTTAATCCGAACGAACGCCACGAACTCACGACTAAAACAGCATGGTAAACAACTTGTTTTGACAGGACTAGAAAGTTCACCTGCATTCTCGCCCAAGCATAAATATTGTGTTTACAAAATATAATATCGGTACTTTCCCACAAAGTACAAATAAGTCAACTACATGCAACACACAAAACTGAACCAAAGCTCAGCAACGGTAGCGTTTCCTAACACTTTGCTATACATTGGAAAAGAATGCCTTTTTTACTCAAGTTGTTTGTCAATCCAAAAACAATCTTGAATGCTTGTCTTGGAACGTTTTCAAATTGGCTTCACCCAGCGCATTCAGATTGGCTAAAACTACCTGATATAGCAACTCTACCCAGCGCATTCAGTCCAAACAAAACCACCTGATATAGCAACTCCACCCAGCGCATTCAGACTGGCCAGAACCACCCGATATAGCAACTCCACCCAGCGCATTCAGACCGACCAAAACCAACAGCCTATCTGCCCGATATAGCAACTCCATCCAGCGCATTCAGACCGACCAAAACCAACAGCCTATCTGCCCGATATAGCAACTCCATCCAGCGCATTCAGACCAACCAAAACCAACAGCCTATATTTATAGCAACTCCACCCAGCGCATTCAGACCGACCAAAACCAACAGCCTATCTGGCTGCTCTCTGTGCAGGGTTAGAATTTTGTTCGTTCCGTTCTGAATTAATTTAGCAAATGAAAGTGTCAGCTGAGGAATGTATTTCACAACGTCCTGCGCCGCACAGGAAGCCATGTTATTTTGGGCATGTGTTCTACACTGACTCGTCAAAGCCATTGTCTTCTTCTTCTTGCGTTCGCCGGTCAAAGTCATTGTGACACCCCACCTAAAAAAACAACTAAACACGTATTATTTTGGGCATGTGTTCTACACTGACTCGTCAAAGTCATTGTCACACCCCACCTAAAAAAAACAACTAAACACGTATTATTTTGGGCATGTGTTCTACACTGACTCGTCAAAGTCATTGTCACACCCCACCTAAAAAAACAACTAAACACGTATTATTTTGCGCATGTGTTCTACACTGACTCGTCAAAGTCATTGTCACACCCCACCTAAAAAAACAACTAAACACGTATTATTTTGGGCATGTGTTCTACACTGACTCGTCAAAGCCATTGTGACACCCCACCTAAAAAAAACAACTAAACACGTATTATTTTGGGCATGTGTTCTACACTGACTCGTCAAAGCCATTGTGACACCCCACCTAAAAAAACAACTAAACACGTATTATTTTGGGCATGTGTTCTACACTGACTCGTCAAAGCCATTGTGACACCCCACCTAAAAAAACAACTAAACACGTATTATTTTGGGCATGTGTTCTACACTGACTCGTCAAAGCCATTGTGACACCCCACCTAAAAAAACAACTAAACACGTATTATTTTGGGCATGTGTTCTACACTGACTCGTCAAAGTCATTGTGACACCCCACCTAAAAAAGCAACTAAACACGTATTATTTTGGGCATGTGTTCTACACTGACTCGTCAAAGTCATTGTCACACCCCACCTAAAAAAAACAACTAAACACGTATTATTTTGGGCATGTGTTCTACACTGACTCGTCAAAGTCATTGTCACACCCCACCTAAAAAAACAACTAAACACGTATTATTTTGCGCATGTGTTCTACACTGACTCGTCAAAGTCATTGTCACACCCCACCTAAAAAAACAACTAAACACGTATTATTTTGGGCATGTGTTCTACACTGACTCGTCAAAGCCATTGTGACACCCCACCTAAAAAAAACAACTAAACACGTATTATTTTGGGCATGTGTTCTACACTGACTCGTCAAAGCCATTGTGACACCCCACCTAAAAAAACAACTAAACACGTATTATTTTGGGCATGTGTTCTACACTGACTCGTCAAAGCCATTGTGACACCCCCACCTAAAAAAACAACTAAACACGTATTATTTTGGGCATGTGTTCTACACTGACTCGTCAAAGCCATTGTGACACCCCACCTAAAAAAACAACTAAACACGTATTATTTTGGGCATGTGTTCTACACTGACTCGTCAAAGTCATTGTCACACCCCACCTAAAAAAACAACTAAACACGTATTATTTTGGGCATGTGTTCTACACTGACTCGTCAAAGTCATTGTCACACCCCACCTAAAAAAACAACTAAACACGTATTATTTTGCGCATGTGTTCTACACTGACTCGTCAAAGTCATTGTCACACCCCACCTAAAAAAAACCACTAAACACGTATTATTTTGGGCATGTGTTCTACACTGACTCGTCAAAGCCATTGTGACACCCCACCTAAAAAAACCCACTAAACACGTATTATTTTGGGCATGTGTTCTACACTGACTCGTCAAAGTCATTGTGACACCCCACCTAAAAAAACAACTAAACACGTATTATTTTGGGCATGTGTTCTACACTGACTCGTCAAAGCCATTGTGACACCCCACCTAAAAAAGCAACTAAACACGTATTATTTTGGGCATGTGTTCTACACTGACTCGTCAAAGCCATTGTGACACCCCACCTAAAAAAACAACACTAAACACGTATTATTTTGGGCATGTGTTCTACACTGACTCGTCAAAGCCATTGCGACACCCCACCTAAAAAAAACCCACTAAACACGTATTATTTTGGGCATGTGTTCTACACTGACTCGTCAAAGCCATTGTGACACCCCACCTAAAAAAAACCACTAAACACGTATTATTTTGGGCATGTGTTCTACACTGACTCGTCAAAGTCATTGTGACACCCCACCTAAAAAAAACAACTAAACACGTATTATTTTGGGCATGTGTTCTACACTGACTCGTCAAAGCCATTGTGACACCCCACCTAAAAAAACAACTAAACACGTATTATTTTGGGCATGTGTTCTACACTGACTCGTCAAAGCCATTGTGACACCCCACCTAAAAAAAAAACACTAAACACGTATTATTTTGGGCATGTGTTCTACACTGACTCGTCAAAGCCATTGCGACACCCCACCTAAAAAAAACCCACTAAACACGTATTATTTTGGGCATGTGTTCTACACTGACTCGTCAAAGTCATTGTGACACCCCACCTAAAAAAACAACTAAACACGTATTATTTTGGGCATGTGTTCTACACTGACTCGTCAAAGCCATTGTCACACCCCACCTAAAAAAAACCACTAAACACGTATTATTTTGGGCATGTGTTCTACACTGACTCGTCAAAGTCATTGTGACACCCCACCTAAAAAAAAAACACTAAACACGTATTATTTTGGGCATGTGTTCTACACTGACTCGTCAAAGTCATTTTGACACCCCACCTAAAAAAAACAACTATACACGTATTATTTTGGGCATGTGTTCTACACTGACTCGTCAAAGTCATTGTGACACCCCACCTAAAAAAACCAACTTAACACGTATTATTTTGGGCATGTGTTCTACACTGACTCGTCAAAGCCATTGTCTTCTTCTTCTTGCGTTCGCTGGTCAAAGTCATTGTGACACCCCACCTAAAAAAACAACTAAACACGTATTATTTTGGGCATGTGTTCTACACTGACTCGTCAAAGCCATTGTCTTCTTCTTCTGGCTTGCGTTCGCCGGTCAAAGTCATTGTGGCACCCCACCTAAAAAAACCAACTAAACACGTATTATTTTGGGCATGTGTTCTACACTGACTCGTCAAAGTCATTGTGACACCCCACCTAAAAAAAAACCAACTAAACACGTATTATTTTTATAAGTTTCCATGCCCCAAAAGTCATTTTACTTTGCTATCTACACTTCGGACAGATGATTACTTTGACACGAAGGGTCACATGACTTTGGGCCTTATCGTAAGCCCGGACAGCATAACGCCACGACTACATCATTGAGTCACATAAAGGTTAGCGAGCCCTAACAGGTAGACTTACCCACGGACCTACATTCTAGGTCCGTGACTTACCTAAGTCTCTTGTTATGGTGCGCTCGGTGCAATACGTCTGTCTTCTTTGGTCTTCGGTATAACACTAACCAATAAGCCCGCCGAAGTGTGGCTTATTGGTTCCGGTCACGGGAGGGGAAAAGGGAGTTGTCACTTTTCTCTTACTCCGTAAGGGAAATCCACAAACACTACATTCCTTTGAACTTAAGCCGCTCTCCTAGAAGGTGGCCTGCAGGTGGTCAGTGGCGTAACTTTTATGGCCTAACCGGGAGCATAGACCTATATAAATATAGGTCCCTGCCGGGAGTAACTCCCCGGAGGATGCTCTAGCCGTGTCTTTTGACGCGCCCCGATCAAAACCTCGTTAAGAGGGTGTTAAATTCCTTTGTCGGATCGGGTGGATCGAATGCCAGCTCAGCTAGCAGGTGGTCAGTTGTTTACTTTGTGTTCCTCCCCTTTCCTCTTGTCTTACGTTTAACCAATGAAACACGGAACCTGCTTAGAGTCAGTGTCGTGGTTACTAAGATGTTGATTGGATGTTTGTGACTCTAGCTAAAGTTTGATTATGTATACAGGGTTTGAGAGAGAACTCCGAGAGACACAGAAGAGAGAGGACGTGAGATCCACTAACTGACAAGATGTAGTGACCTTGCATTGTAATGTTGCTGTATCCACTGACCTGGCTTCGGCTGGGTCGGCGGAGAGGAGGGGAGAAGATGCTAAACACAGGAATAAAGTTTGTTCAATGTCGCCATGTCATCTGTTGTGTCCGTGTGTGAGAGTCCAGAGAGAGTCCGTAGCACATCAAACAAAACATCAGTTTCCCGAACCTTTCACAATAACTTAAACAATCGACAAAAAGTTTGATGTTGCATAACTTGAACATATTGAACACATGCTGGTAATATGTTGAGAACAATACCTGACAAAACAGCCTCTGTCTGGAGTCTCGGTACTGGAGAGACAAATTATTGGACTTTAATTCTTTGTGTATGCAGAAATTCAGCGCTGAATCGTACCTATTCTGAATATGTAGTGTCGATTTTGTATTTGATACATAACGTTTTTGTGGGGTCAATGCTATGGTCGAGTACCCCGGCTCTGATTTGATTTTAGCAGTCACTCACGGTTCGTTACCGCCGGCCTGTGAAAGCCAAAAGGCTTCTAATCGGCCGTCAAACGCCGAGTGTGAAAGGCATTCCAAATCAGTGTTAAATAAAATGTAAGAATTCTTTACCGAGTTAGGGTTAAAAAAAATGTGTCAACATATTTTTTTTTTACTGAAGGATGCAGTTTTATCCGTAAAACACACACACACGCATACACACACACACGGCACACACACGGCACACTGCCGCGGCACCGTCTCAGCCTGTCACACTGACACCGTGACACACACACACACAAACACACGCACACAAATTCACATACACACACAAACTCAGTGACACACACACAGTGGCTCAGTCACACATGGCACACACCCACACACACACTGACACACATATATATATACTAGATGATTACCCGCTTCGCCGGGTACCGGCTTCGCCGGGAAGAAGTAGAGCCGAATACCAGGCTGCGCCGGCGCACGAAGGAAAGGAGATAAACGCGCAAAACACTGGAGACCTTCCAAAAATAGTAACGTGCAGTGACCTTCTAAAAATAGTAACGTAGTAACGGGAATATGGATTGACGCCACACGGAGGAAGGGAGATAATCGCGGCTGAAAACACTGGAGAAGATAAGGAAGAGTTACTGGTAGTGGATCCCGACAAAAAAAAACCAAAATCGGTTCAGCGCGCACAGCGCTGCGCGCTGAGAGCACGTGTTGAAATATATCATCGATGAGGTTGTGTCCGGGGTGTAGCTGAATACGGTGTCCAAATTTGAAAAAGATCCACCGAGAACTTTGGCCGTGCATCGCGAACAGACAGACAGACAGACAGATACTAGTCGTATATATATATATAAGACTAGAGGAATACCCGGCTTCGCCGGGGTGAATCGCGAGACAGAGACAGACAGCGTGGCGGTTCACCACAATCACCTTTGAAGGCGAAGTCCTGTCAAAGGGGATTGAGAATTTTCGAGCTTATTTCTTAGCCCTATATTATCTGTTGTGGCTTCTCAAATGCCAGAACATACAGACAGACAAAAGCCGCTAGACCCCATCACAAACAGAACTCTACAATCCACAGGTGTTGCCCACACACACACAAACACACACACACACACACACACACACACAGAGAAGCCGTATATATATATGTATATGTATATCTATAAATATATAGAGATAGGTGACAGTGTATTTTTCGCGTGGCTATAAATTGATTCGACCTTTTCACTTTGACAGTAAGAACAACTTACGGGTGCAAGGGAAGCGTTCTGGACAGCGCAGTGACATTCTAAAAATAGTAACGTAGAAACGGGAATATGGATTGAAGCCACACGAAGGAAGGGAGATAAACGCAAAACACTGGAGAAGATAAGGAAGAGTTACACAATCACCTTTGAAGGCGAAGTCCTGTCAAACGGGATTGAGAATTTTAGAGCTTATTTCTTAGCCCTATATTATCTGTTGTGGCTTCTCAAATGCCAGACATACAGACAGACAAAAGCCGCTAGACCCCATCACAAACAGAACTCTACAATCCTCAGGTGTTGCCCACACACACACACAAACACACACACACATACACAGGGAAGCCGTATATATATATATATATATGTATATCTATATCTATAAATATATAGAGATAGGTGACAGTGTATTTTTCGCGTGGCTATAAATTGATTCGACCTTTTCACTTTGACAGTAAGAACAACTTACGGGTGCAAGGGAAGCCTTCTGGACAGCGCAGTGACATTCTAAAAATAGTAACGTAGAAACGGGAATATGGATTGAAGCCACACGAAGGAAGGGAGATAAACGCTGAAAACACTGGAGAAGATAAGGAAGAGTTACTGGGAATGGTGAAATGAACAGAAAAACCAAAATCGGTTCAGCGCTGCGCGCTGAGAGCACGTGTTGAAATATCTCATCGATGATATTGTGTCCGGGGTGTAGCTGAATAAGCCCACCAAATTTGAAGCAGATCCATCGAGAACTTTGGCCGCGCATCGCGCACAGACAGAGAGACAGACAGACAGACAGACACAAGTCGTATATATATATATATAGATACACACAAACTCATAGATCCACCGAGAACTTTGGTGTTGTGATGTGGTCTAGCGGCTTTGGTGTGTCGGTATGGGGGCCCGGATAGCTCAGGTGGAACCAAAATCGGTTCAGC
The DNA here is from genome assembly GCF_037325665.1 of Littorina saxatilis. NCBI lineage: Eukaryota > Metazoa > Mollusca > Gastropoda > Littorinimorpha > Littorinidae > Littorina > Littorina saxatilis. Next base: position 63,101,742 of record NC_090261.1, read on the forward strand.
GCTGCACGCTGAGAGCACGTGTTGAAATATCTCATCGATGAGGTTGTGTCCGGGGTCTCTCTGAATAAGCCCACCGAATTTGAAGCAGATCCATCGAGAACTTTGGCCGCGCATCGCGCACAGACAGAGAGACAGACAGACAGACAGACACAAGTCGTATAAATATATAGATACACACAAACTCAGTCACAAACACACATTAACACACACTCAATGACACACACTCAGTGACACACACACTCAGTGACACACACACTCAGTCACACACACACACACACACTCAGTCACACACACACACAATCAGCCACACACACACAATCAGTCACACACACACACAATCAGAGACACACACACAATCAGTCACACACACACTCAGTGACACACACACACTCAGTGACACACACAATCAGTCACACACACAATCAGTCACACACACTCAGTCACACACACACACACAATCAGTCACACACACACACACACACACACACACACACACTCAGTGACACACACACACAATCAGTCACACACACACACAATCAGTCACACACACTCAGTCACACACACACACAATCAGTCACACACACTCAGTCACACACACACAATCAGTCACACACACACACACACACACACACACACACACACACACACTCAGTGACACACACACACAATCAGTCACACACACTCAGTCACACACACACACAATCAGTCACACACACACACACACTCAGTGACACACACACACAATCAGTGACACACACACACACACACACACACACTCAGTCACACACACACACACAATCAGTCACACACACTCAGTCACACACACTCAGTCACACACACAATCAGTCACACACACACACACACACAATCAGTCACACACACAATCAGTCACACACACACAATCAGTCACACATTTTATTGCATTCTTCACCAAACAATGTGTTGTGGAGAGAAACGGGGGTGGGGCACCTGCCCATACCGGAAACGTGTCCTACGTCATCCACAATTGTCACGTGACCCAGCCGAATCCTTTCCAAACGTGCCTGCTCGGAATACTCGGAATAACATTACGTTTTGTCATTGCTGCACGGAAACTAAAGTTCAAACTGTTTCAGTTGTTCTAATTGCTTACAAGGTGAGTGAAATAAGGCAGTTTTCTCTGTGAAATAAGCGTTGATTGCTTTGTGTGTTGGATGAAGTGTGTACTCCAAGTGGGACAACATGTCTGCTGCTGCTACGAATCAAAACACCCCACAGCAGTCGCCAGTGCGTCCAAATCGTCATCCTGTCCAGTGGCATTTCTTTTGTTGGTCTTGTCAACTGCCCCATCGTGACAATCAAAGACCAGTAGATCTAGTGCCACACATCTTGAAATATATGCTTTGCTATTTTAGATTGAAGGAGGCCGAGTGCTGGGGAGTGGGTGTGCTGTGTGCGTGTGAATGTGTAGGTCGGCCTGGAAGTGGTGGACACTGGCGATGCGAGCGAGCATGGGTGTGAAATATCACGACTGCCTGCCACATTGCTAGGCTTTCTTTGGCCTCAGGTTTGTCCCTGCCGATCGATCACATCTAAAAGATGCGAAACAAGAGTGCAGTGTGTCTAACAATAACTGAACAAGTTACGTTGCAATAACGTGTGTTTGGTCTGAGTGTGACGGACCCACTGCAGTGTCGTGTATGCTAACGACAGGCCCTAAACTGGCAGAAGTAAGTCTGATCATGGTAAAGTGAAATCTATGTCTTTAGTGTCATTATCAGCAGCAGCCAGTTTGGGTGCACTGTCTCTTCTAATTGTATCAACATATTACTTTGGTGTTGTGCTGTGCCTGTGTGTTGGTAATGCGGCCAGTACAGTGATCACAAAAGGAATGTTTGGAATGGCTGTGAAATACCCTCACTAACAAACCTGTTGCTTGGAGCGGGGTACCAGTGGCTGTGAAATACCCGGTACTTCACTAACAAACCTGTTGCTTGGAGCGGGGTTCGCTGCCCTACACGCCACCAGGCGTGAAAGGCAGTAAGTAAGTAAGTTGGAGCGGGGTACCAGTGGCTGTGAAATACCCTCACTAACAAACCTGTTGCTTGGAGCGGGGTACCAGTGGCTGTGAAATACCCGGTACTTCACTAATACGGAGTACAAGTGGCTGTGAAATGATGTTAGAAAAAATGTCAAAAATAGCTTTGCCCACATGGGAGTACATGTACTGAGGGAGTGCATGGCCATGGACAATGAACAAGGATGATCGGCAAGCAACATAGGTTTTTTGAAACAAAATAAGGAGGGAACCCATTCCACCTAAACCGTCCCGTCTTTTGTGTTTAGAGCTGGGGGGGGGGGGGGGGGGGGGGGAGTCCTTTGGTTTGGAGCAGAAACTACAGAGGTTTCAAAGGCTACATATTGGCTACCACAACTCAAGGTATTATACCTAAGAATTTAGATGAAACCGAAAGGCCCTGAGATTGCTTCACCAGTTGAACCATAACGGCATAAGATTCTGCGTGGCAAATAATGCTACGGCGCAAGAGGACTGCCTTCACTTTGATTTAATAAATTACCCGGGTGGTGGTGCGTTTTCCAAGATTTTTCAGATTTGTCAAATTCAACAGAAACTCCCCCCAGATGGTTAATTCAATGGTAATTGGTATGCCTTTACAGGAGCGTTTATAATTTCTCGCAGTGGTTACTTTGCTATCTTCTTCTACTATATAAATGGATGTAAGTGTGTCTGTGGTCGCCATACCTCAGAGATGGCAAGAGGCAGGAACAAGATAGTGTGCATGCACACTCCTTAGGAGCGGCAGATATGCACCTGGGTTTGAGTTTCTTTATTCATAGTTTCCTTCCTCAGATTATGAACCTCCCCTTCAATAACAGTCTATGTAGTGCAAGACCAGTTCAGTGCCTAGCGTTCACATGTAGCAAGCACATAATGCCAGTGATATTAGAGACTCTCTATTGCTCCTATGACAGGACGAAATTGAGAAAGAAAAATGACTGGACAGTTTCGGAAATTTCTGGAAGCAAAGGGAGGTAACTCTTGGTAAATTGAAGGGAGGTAACTGTGATTATGCAGGCATGTCTGATTGGGAGATCAGAAACACCCGGGCAAAGCCTGGTCCTGACTCAGTGACTGCTCAAGTATCTAGAATGTTCCCAAGGAAGGGAGATAACTCCTGTGACAGATATTTGTTTAACAATAAACGGTTAAATGATATTGGTGGTAACTTATTTAGCAATGAACAACATAGCTAGAATTTTGATTCATGTCTACTCTCTTATTCGGGCGATGCAAACACCCGAGCAAAGCTGGGCCCCGACTGCTAATTACATTACAGTACAGATTTTGGTCAATTTCAAATTTGCCAATACATTCAAGTACAGTGAACAATATATTTTGTGATCTGTGCTTGAGTCCAGCATTGAATCAAGTTTAGCAGAAGTACTTGCCACTTAAAGTTAAAGGGGGAGCAGTAGGCCCGGAAAAAAGATGCACAGTTGGCTGTAACTAACACTTCCACCTCCCCTCCCCCTCACCCCCCCTTCTGTTGGCATCTGCAGCAATGCCAGGAGAGAAGTTGATCTGTTGCCCTACCCTTTGGCCTTTCACTGCTGGCAGTTGTGGAGTAGATTTCACAGGTGTGGAGTAGATTTCACAGGTGTGCAAGGATGTGTTCTTTGTCTTCTCTTTTGTGCATGTCCACTTCACATGTCCACATTGAATGGTATAATGTATTGGTCTGTCAGCATGTGTAGAGCCATTTATTTATAGTGATACCAATGGAGAATACCACTGTTGGCCATAGTAATGTACTAGTATGTCATACTAGATGAATACCCGCTTCGCCGGAGTGGCGCACCAATACCCGGCTTCGCCGGGCCCACAGTACGCAATTGACGCCACACGAAGGAAGGGAGACAAACGCGCAAAACACTGGAGAAGATAAGGAAGAGTTACTGGGAATGGATGTACAGAAAAACCATAAAAACCAAAATCGGTTCAGCGCTGCGCGCTGAGAGCACGCACGTGTTCAAAATTTTCCTCGATTGTGTCCGGGGTCTACCTGAATATGCCCACCAAATTTGAAGCAGATCCATCAAGAACTTTGGCCGTGAATCGCGAATACACAGACAGACAGACACACACAAGCCGTATATATATATAGAAGATATAGATATATATCTGTGTATGCAGAATAAATGTGCGTGGTTCCCTATACAAAGAGCGCTAGGTGTCCCTGTCTGGGTGTGACTGTGAGGTGTCCCTGTCTGGGTGTGAATGTGAGGTGTCTCTGTCTGGGTGTGAGTGTGAGGTGTCCCTGTCTGAGAGTGACTGTGAGGTGTCCCTGTCTGGGTGTGACTGTGAGGTGTCCCTGTCTTGGTGCGACTGTGAGGTGTCTGTCTCGGTGTGACTGTGAGGTATCCCTGTCTGGGTGTGAGTGTGAGGTGTCTGGGTGTGAGTGTGAGGTGTCCCTGTCTGAGTGTGACTGTTAGGTGTCCCTGTTTGAGTGTGACTGTGAGGTGTCCCTGTCTGGGTGTGACTGTGAGGTGTCCCTGTTTGAGTGTGACTGTTAGGTGTCCCTGTTTGAGTGTGACTGTGAGGTGTCCCTGTTTGAGTGTGACTGTTAGGTGTCCCTGTTTGAGTGTGACTGTTAGGTGTCCCTGTTTGAGTGTGAGTGTGAGGTGTCCCTGTCTGAGTGTGACTGTTAGGTGTCCCTGTTTGAGTGTGACTGTGAGGTGTCCCTGTCTGGGTGTGACTGTGAGGTGTCCCTGTCTGGGTGTGACTGTGAGATGTCCCTGTCTGGGTGTGACTGTGAGATGTCTCTGTCTGGGTGTGACTGTGAGGTGTCCCTGTGTGGGTGTGACTGCGAGGTCCATGTCTGGGTGTGACTGTAAGGTGTCCCTGTCTGGGTGTGACTGTGAGGTGTCCCTGTGTGGGTGTGACTGCGAGGTCCCTGTCTGGGTGTGACTGTGAGATGTCCCTGTCTTGGTGTGACTGTGAGGTGTCCCTGTCTGGGTGTGACTGTGAGGTGTCTCTGTCTGGGTGTGACTGCGAGGTCCCTGTCTGGGTGTGACTGTTAGGTGTCCCTGTCTGGGTGTGACTGTGAGGTGTCCCTGTCTGGGTGTGACTGTGAGGTGTCCCTGTCTGGGTGTGACTGTGAGATGTCCCTGTCTTGGTGTGACTGTGAGGTGTCTCTGTCTGGGTGTGACTGTGAGGTGTCCCTGTCTGAGTCACTCTGAGTGTGACTGTGAGGTGTCCCTGTCTGGGTGTGACTGTGAGGTGTCCCTGTCTGGGTGTGACTGTGAGGTGTCCCTGTCTGGGTGTGACTGTGACCGTAAGGTGTCCCTGTCTGGGTGTGGCTGTGAGGTGTCCCTGTCTGGGTGTGACTGTGACCGTAAGGTGTCCCTGTCTGTGTGTGACTGTGAGGTGTCCTTGTCTGGGTGTGACTGTGAGGTGTCCCTGTCTGGGTGTGACTGTGAGGTGTCCCTGTCTGGGTGTGACCGTGAGGTGCGTGGCCCTCTCAGAGGTGTTGACACTTGCCAGCGACAGGTAGAGCTTGCCAGGAAATGCACACCCACCTTAGCTAGCTGTGGAGTGGAGTGGAGTGGCCTGCAGTGCTCTCTCTCCCTTCTCTGGTCCAGAGCACACTGTGCTAACACTGATACACTCTGCCTCTGGTGACAGAGACAGGTGTGCACCTGTATGGGATTTAACTGTAAGTATTGTGTTACTCTGTAGCTTGTATGGGATTTAACTTTGAGGAATGTGTTGCTTTGTTTGTATCTGAATCCTGGTCTGTACTAATATCTTCAAAAGTCACCAAACTAGCTATCCCGTGGTCTGGCCAGCAGGCGTCATCTTTTTGTTTGCAAGCATCAAATATGTGGGTGTGAAAGTGTTAAGATGTTTTTACATTTTTACATTTAGTAATGTTTGTACTTACAAGTACAGCGTAGACATTACTGTTTGTGATTGAGTTGTACTACAAATACAGCATAATGTCTGTGATTCAGTGGAATAACACAGTAGTAGGTAACACTCACTCTCTAAGGCTGAATAATTCAGTAGTGTCATTAAGCAGTTCAGAAATGGTATGATTTAATTTCTCTCTGTAGTTTGCACAGCATGTGTAGCGGCTAGCCTATTCCGTTTCTGTCCATAATTGAACTTGAGGGAAAGTGTAGCGAGTGCCAGTCAGACATGTGGTGGTACTGGTGCATGATGTGGTGGTACTGGTGCATGATGTGGTGGTACCGGTGCATGATGTGGTGCTACTGGTGCATGATGTGGTGGTACTGGTGCATGATGTGGTGCTACTGGTGCATGATGTGGTGGTACTGGTGCAAGATGTGGTGGTACTGGTGCATGATGTGGTGGTACTGGTGCATGATGTGGTGGTACCGGTGCATGATGTGGTGCTACTGGTGCATGATGTGGTGGTACTGGTGCATGATGTGGTGCCACTGGTGCATGATGTGGTGCTTCTGGTGCATGATGTGGTGCTTCTGGTGCGTGATGTGGTGCTACTGGTGCATGATGTGGTGCTACTGGTGCATGATGTGGTGCTACTGGTGCATGATGTGGTGCTTCTGGTGCATGATGTGGTGCTACTGGTGCATGATGTGGTGCTACTGGTGCATGATGTGGTGCTTCTGGTGCATGATATGGTGCTACTGGTGCATGTTGTGGTGCTTCTGGTGCATGATGTGGTGCTTCTGGTGCATGATGTGTATGTTTGATCATCAAGGCATGGTGTTGATCAGTCTGCCATCATGGTTTACCAGTCCTGGGCTCTGTTGGTGTTTGACTTCAGTGTTCAGTGGTCAACATGTTAGGAGTCTAGTGCAGGGTCAGTGTTGACATAGATCTGAGTGTTGAACCGTGTGGTGTCAATGTTGACACACAGTACCAAGGAGTTTCCTTCTGTCCATAGTGTTAACACGTTGAAGTAGCAAGGAGTTTCCATCAGGCAATGGGACATGGTGTGTGTGTGCTGTGTATGCTGACAGAACATGTATACATGTACACTGCTTCAGTGACCTGCTGCCGTCATGCCCAGCATCAAGCAAACTCTTTCAGTCTTTGTTTCTCTTCACTGACACTGGCAGGGATGATGTCTCTTTGTGTTTAGTCTTAACTGCTTTGACTTTGAGGTTGACTAGTTTGGCGCACAATTATAGATATGGGATCCCTTGCATTCTGTACTAAACTAGGCCAAACAATTATTGCGACAAATTTTGCACCCAAATTATAAAGCAATAATTCCCGTGTTATTTTATGCAAAATGTATGCCAGTTAAGGCTGTTCACTTGACTATCAGTATCTGGATCACCTTTCGGATTAAAGATTTCTTTTGCAGGGATCACCTGACCGCCGCTCAAATAAGAGGGCCCCAAAGGGGGGGTATCATCACGATCACGGGAAGGAAAATTTTAGCTTTCACGATCACAGTTACCTTGATTTTTGTTTTCACGATCACGAACACCAGTGGCAAATCACGGTCACGGTAAAAGTTGCATGTACAGAAAGCACGTGTCAAAGTAAACACAACCACACAGTAATTCGCCTCCTCTGGATCTATTGTTTATTCAACACAAAGTGAGAACTGTTGCACTTTTTTATTATTATTTTTTTAATTCTCTTTCATACACACATAGAAATACATAATCATGATTTGTAATCAGTAACAAGAATGTTGTTTTTATCGTTCTCTCTCTCTCTCTCTCTCTCTCTCTCTCTCTCTCTCTCTCTCTCTCTCTGTCTCTCTCTCTCAGTCTCTCTCTCTCTTTCTCTCTCTCTCTCTCTCTCTCTACACTCAGACACATTCAACTCCCACACCCTCACTCACACACATGAATACATACTTGCACAATATCACATGTCCAGAGCTAGATCTTGTAAACCCATTTTCTCAAAAACTATTGGGTGGATTGAAACTAAAGTACATGTATGTGTGATGGGTTCTTTATTTTCAACTTTGCCATACAATTTGAGGTACACCATCGCCTGGTTTCATGGCCTTGAAAAACAAACAGGAATGCTACAGGCCAAAAATGGTTTTACCTGAAAGAAGCGCGCAGTGCCAGTGGCGAAGCCACAAGCCTGAGCCTGCGAAGCAGGCGAGCCAACTAGGGGGGTCCGGGGGCATGCCCCCCCGGATTTTTTTCAAAAAACGGTTAAAATCTGTGCAATCTGGTGCATTCTGGGCATCATTTTCAGGGCTGTAATAGTGTTGTCATCTTGTTAAAAATCCCATTTTAGCCTCCCCCCACCACCATTCAACACACCTCCAAACTGGTGAAAACAACACTACTATACTGTGCGCTGGCTTCATTGAGACCGGCGCCCGGTCGCGTTGCGCGATATTCACATGGATCGTTTTTGCGGAAACTTTTCAACTTCACCGGAATAACTGATTTGACTTTACCGGATTTTGAAAACGGCTTTATCGGATTTCCGGCAATTACCGGAAAAGTAGCATGCCTGACAAAATCCCCAACGAACATGACTTTGATCGTCTTTGACATGAGGATCAAGTGACCCAAACTGGCACGTCTCCCCGCCATTGTTTCTGAATTTAACCCATTGTTGATATTAAAGTTTACAGGCGCTAAAATAAATCCAAGCTTAATGCAAAGAAGCGACAATTAGAATCTATGCCAAGCGTGTCCACGTTGCTGGGATGAACAACACATTTCTAGTTTCGGTTTTGGCTACACGCAGACTCGATCTCGAGTCAGTCGAGGTCACACTGAGCGAGTGACAGCCGGACGTGGCAATGTCGACAATGTCAATGATCTCACTCAAAGTCAAAGATCTTGAACAAATTTCAAGATCTTTGCCTACATTCAGAACAGTCATAGACTCAACATACCTTGATATTTCGTCTTCGGAAAGACCGACCCGTAGCCTGACCTTTCCACCAAGGAAGGCATTCTCGCCGCCTGCTTTGGTCTGGCTTGAATCCACAAAATATAACAGAAGGTTGATGACAGTACCGCTGCACGCCATTTTTGATCTTCGAATTCGAATTTGACTGAATGCACTCAAAACTTTTGCACGAAGCCCTTCCATTGGATGAAGTTTGGCAGACTTTTGCAATTTGCCTTCTGATTGGATCTCTTTTTTGTGTGATTGGTTCTCTTAAAGGGAAGCAATCGCTGTCAAAATCATATTTCTGAATGTGTTGTTGCTTCCCCTTCAATCGGGATTGGCTCCTTGACGAATAGAGGATCATAGAGTGATACAGCTGTGAAAAATGTACGTTGAAAATAAAATGCTTTGCAATAATGCCCATCACGATCACGAAAACAAATGACGATCACGAGACTTGATTTTTTTGTCATCACGGATCACGGGCAAAGTCCCATCACGATCACAGAAATGGAAATTTCGGCAATCACGGTCACAGAAAGGTCAAAAAACGCCAATCACGATCACGATTTTAAACCCTTTGGGGCCCTCAATACAGGGTACCCTCAAAATTGACAAGCACAAAAACGGAAGGTCGCTATTCAAAATCAACAAAAAATCACAATAGTCAAACATTTGCAACTTTTGCATTTGATTTTGAGAAGGAAGCCAAATCAATAATCTACCCAGAAAAGGTTGTTTTGTTTAGCAATGACTTGGTGGATTGCTGTGAAACTTTCAGATTATTTTACCAACATAGTAGAGTAATTCGAGCAAAACTTTGGATTGTAACGCGTATTTGTTCAGCTGTTATGCAATGTTTTGAGAGAAAAAGTTTTCAACTTAAATTTATCATAGGATTGTTCACTTGTGTCCAAAAAACTCATGACTTTGCATGTCTTTAGACAAATGATTGATACAAACCAGGGTTTAGCCTGGGAGAAAAGGGCAATGGGACATTTGTCCCCCTCTACCAAATTCCGATGGGACATAGTCGAAGACAAGTAGCTCAAAATGGTGCAATATGGTGCCATCTGAGAATTAGCCGCTATATTGTGTTATCTCTGTATGTGCTGTGGGTGTGTGTAATCCGATGTAAAGTGTACATTTGGTGGCACAGTGGAAGGTTATCTCAATGCGCCCTTTGACGCACTGAAGGGAATTGTGATGGGACATTTTCATATTTAATGCGCCAATGGCGCAGGGTGCACTTGATATATATGTTTATGCGTGTTAGCACTGACGCAGATTTGCTAGGCCTGTTAACATGCTTGATATATATATATATTTGGGGGATGATTCTGGTGCCACAGTGATGCCAAGTCAAGAGTGACCACAGCATGTTTTGAGAGGCATACAGCGATAACAGCAGTCAGAGCAAAACAGTGTGAACGTTCCATTTTTCTCATGTGTTTGCATGACTAGCAAATTTACGCCAGTGATTACACGGAAATAAAACTTAAACAGTATCTGTATCAATCATTTATTTGTAAACATGCAAAGTCATGAACTTTTTGTACACCAGTGAACAATCGAATGATGAGTTTAAAAACTTTTTTCGAAACATTGCATCACATCTGAACAAATACTTGTGACGATCCAAAGTATTTGTAGACATGTGATAGCAACTTTGAGTGTAATAATTTGGAGGTTCATAATCTGAAAAAGGATACAATAAATCAAGAAACTAAAACCCAGGTGCACAGCCCTAGGCAGTGTGCATGCACACTATCTTGTTCTTGCCATCTCGGGGATATGGCTACCACAGGAGACAGAAACACTTACATCCACTTTTTTAAAGAATGACAAATATGTGCGGGAAAAGGAGATGGCTGATGTGGCAACAAGAAGGCAATTGTGTTTCCCCTGGCATGGTGTGGGTGTCTGTGATGCAGGAAAGGTAGACAGGCAATACCTGGAGCTGATAGTGATAGCTGAACACTGCACCACTGTCTTTGTTCACTGACAGGGTCTTTTCCTCCCAAATACTACTCTCACCAAAGAGGTTAGAAGCTGAACACTCTTTGCTCTCACTTTCTTCTCTTCACTGGCAGCTTCTCTTCATCGCAGATAACGCCCTGGCAGATAGCACTGACTCTCGCTGTCTGGAGGCATCCAAGACAGCCATTGTTCTGCCAGACGCAAGGCAGTGCTCAGAGGATAAGCGAGGGATCTGACTGTCTGTCTGTAGCGCTACCCGCGATGACCTGCACGTGATCGTCACTGTAGTTCTCGGCTATACTTGGGCTGTAGCTGAGACTGTAGACTACACTGAGGTTAGCATCTGTCTGTACTCACACCGGTGACACTGTGACGGTTCCCCTACGCTTTGTGTTCGGTGCCCTGACCCTTTGTGTTCGGTTCCCACTCGGTTCCCACACGCCAAAATTCGCGGACAAGATCGAGGTACTGTCACCCAAAACATCCATTTATGGTAGTATTACGCAATGTTGCTCTCTGAGAATGGTCTTGTTAGATCTGTGAGTGTTTACACTACATGCCTAGGTGCTGTTGGATTGAAGGTTTTTGATATTTTAGCCGTTATTAGGTAGAATGCCTTCCACTTTACTGCAAAACTGCATAATTCGTAGCATCGGCAAGAAATATCCTACCAAAAAATGCCTGCTTGGAACTGTCGTTGGTCCAGCAAAAAGTTCAACATGTCTGTAGCAGACAGCCCAAGTTTCAAGATTGTAGGGCCATCCAAACAGCCGTAATAATAAAAACAACAAAAGTAGTCAGTGAAATTGGCTGTGTTCGGTCCCCCCACACTTTTGTGACGTAGGCGTGACGGTTCCCATAATTCATTGTGTCGGTCCCCACTTTCTGTGTCGGACCCCACTTTCGACCTAATTTCTCTGTGACGGACCCCACAACCAGCCTATTTTGTGTCGGTCCCCACACCTTCTTGGATTTATGACTTGCCGGTTACTTGTATCATTGTATTCATTGAATCTAATTGTCTCGGAGTTATCTCTCTTTGCCCCCACCCCCCCTCTCTCTCTCTCTCTCTTCCTGGCTTTCCTTGTTTTGTCTTTTTCTCTTTGCCCCCACCCCCCTCTCTCTCTTTCTCCATGGCTTTCCATGTTCTGTCTCTTTCTCTCTTTGCCCTCACCCCCCCCCCCCCCTCTCTCTCTCTCTTCCTGGCTTTCCTTGTTTTGTCTTTTTCTCTTTGCCCCCCACCCCCCTCTCTCTCTTTCTCCATGGCTTTCCATGTTCTGTCTCTTTCTCTCTTTGCCCTCACCCCCCCCCCCCCCTCTCTCTCTCTCTTCCTGGCTTTCCTTGTTTTGTCTTTTTCTCTTTGCCCCCCACCCCCCTCTCTCTCTTTCTCCATGGCTTTCCATGTTCTGTCTCTTTCTCTCTTTGCCCTCACCCCCCCTCTCTCTCTCTCTCTCTCTCCCTCCCTCCCCCTCGCTCTCCTTGTTCTGTCTCTTTCTCTCTCACTCTCTCTCCCATGTGCGGCGTATGGACATGTACAGGAAGCAGCGAGCACCATGCAGTGAGTGGCTGCCAGCGGGAGGGGGGGGGGGGGGGGGTAAGGAGGGATGGAGGGGCCCTGTGACAAGAGAAAAAATGCGAGGCATGCGCTGGGAAGGATTGAAGGTCAAGTGCAGAGACCTGCTGAGATGAAATGAAGGGCTACCTTTAGATTCTTTGCCTGAGTTGAAGTGGAGGGGAGATTCTTTGCCTGCTGTGCAGTGAGGGCTTTTGAACACCATCGCATACATGTATAGGGTGATTCAACAAGGCTGTCCCACAGTATATTTATAGTGCGCATGGCAGTGTTCAGATTATTATATGGCTGGCTAGAGGGGTAACACTTACACCACCCGACACACAGTTCAACGAGGGTGGCAGTGTTCAGATCAAAATGGCAGGCTAGAGGGGGTAACAAGATAATGTATCAGACACCCCCCCCCCCCCCCCCAATTTAAGCTTCCTCCTTTTTAAGATCCTCCTTTCTCAGATGCTCTGTTCATAGTCTCTGTAAATTTACCTCCATTTTAAGACTCCCTCCCTTTTAACCCTGAAGTTGTTAAATTGTTGAAGGTGGTAAAAAGGGGGGTTCCATTGTTCAAATCTAATACCCTGATTTAATACACTGCCTGTTACATCATCATTCTCACAAATACCCTGATTTAATACACTGCCTGTTACATCATCATTCTCACAAATACCCTGATTTAATACACTGCCTGTTACATCATCATTCTCACAAATACCCTGATTTAATACACTGCCTGTTACATCATCATTCTCACAAATACCCTGATTTAATACACTGCCTGTTACATCATCATTGTCCCGTCGCGATATAACCTTGAACGGTTGAAAACGACGTTAAACACCAAATAAAGAAAGAAAGAACATCATCATTGTCACAAATACCCTGATTTAATACACTGCCTGTTACATCATCATTGTCACAAATACCCTGATTTAATACACTGCCTGTTACATCATCATTGTCACAAATACCCTGATTTAATACACTGCTTGTTACATCATCATTGTCATAGTATGTACACATACCTGATACATGTAGGCATGTAAAGATCATTGATCTGTGGGCATGACCTAAATTTGTTCTGACTTACAGGGAACACCACAATTTATGCAGTAGATTATTCGCTGATCATTCATTTTGTTCTCTGTATATCAGGCTAACAAGACCCCCCGCGGGTTAGGGGCAGCATTCTTTTTCTCCTTTTACCCTTAAGTGTTTCTTGTATAGAATATAGTCAATGTTTGTAAAGATTTTAGTCAAGCAGTATGTAAGAAATGTTAAGTCCTTTGTACTGGAAACTTGCATTCTCCCAGTAAGGTCATAAATTGTACTACGTTGCAAGCCCCTGGAGCAATTTTTTGATTAGTGCTTTTGTGAACAAGAAACAATTAACAAGTGGCTCTATCCCATCCCCCCCCCTTTCCCCGTCGCGATATAACCTTGAACGTTTGAAAACGACGTTAAACACCAAATAAAGAAAAAGGCTAACAAGCCTGTGGTACAACACTAACACACCCTGGGCAGCTGAGCCTGAAATAACCTTTCTCACCAGATAATCTGGTTACTGCAGGCTGAGTGTCCCAAGGTGTGTTAGTGTTGTGCCACAGTGCTGGAGTAAACAACTCACTGCTTGTTAAAAGGGATGGAGAATAGTCTAGAGCCTGCTGGCAGTGGTGGGAATGGAAGGAAAAAGGTTTGCATGATTGTGAAGAGTGAAGAGAAGTGTAACACAGACAGGCATGGTGAGAGATGAGTGGATGGGTATTGGTTGTTGAATAGATAGTCAAACATAATACACATGGACCAGCCAGCCATACCCTGGCGAAGAGACATTAAGACTACCAACTATTGCATGATGAAACATGCATGGCCTGATGATCTGTAACTGTCAACCTATGAGGAAACATGAGTAGATGGCTGAGTCATATTGATTGGTGTCATTTGTAAAGAAACATGAATAGATTGCTTTTAAAGCATCAACTGATGGTGATAGATGACAAATTGTTGAAGCTTTGGCCAATGTTATTGATCTCAAGCATCAACTGATGGTGATAGATGACAGATTGTTGAAGCTTTGGCCAATGTTATTGATCTCAAGCATCAACTGATGGTGATAGATCACAGATTGTTGAAGCTTTGGCCAATGTTATTGATCTTAAGCATCAACTGATGGTGATAGATCACAGATTGTTGAAGCTTTGGCCAATGTTATTGATCTCAAGCATCAACTGATGGTGATAGATCACAGATTGTTGAAGCTTTGGCCAATGTTATTGATCTTAAGCATCAACTGATGGTGATAGATCACAGATTGTTGAAGCTTTGGCCAATGTTATTGATCTCATAAAAAGAAGAACATTGGATGAGAGTGAATAGAGCAAGAGCAGATGGATACAATCGTGAGACGGAAACACATTGTTTCGACTTGATCCTTGTAAGTCAGAAAACTGATAGGTGTATGTGAACAGAACAAAAGCATCTTGCCTGGTTGCATTCATGATCCTGAGGTGTATGTGTGCAGAACAAAAGCATCTTGCCTGGTTGCATTCATGATCCTGAGGTGTATGTGTGCAGAACAAAAGCATCTTGCCTGGTTGCATTCATGATCCAGTGCAAGAATGTGTTTGGTGACAGATTGAATTGCAGTAACATTGGTATGCTTCCATTTGATACTTCTGGGTCATCCACGGGGGATTAAGGTTCTCTTCAAGCCTTATTGAAGCCTTATTGAAGTCTTATTAAAGCCTTACTGAAGTCTTTCGCCGCTGCCATCCACTTTTTACTGGCTTTGGTCAGGCGTCAGTTCCAGCCTCGATGACCAGGAAGATTCAAATGGAAGCATAGCGATGTATAATTCATTTAACTGCTGAAGTATACACTGATGTGTGAAAGCATAGCGATGTATAATTCATTTAACTGCTGAAGTATACACTGAAGTGTGGAAGCATAGCTATGTATATTGCTATTTCATATGTTACGTGGATTTCCATTGGTCAATTGGGCAAAACTGAGCTCATTGTAAAAGTGATATCGACGACATTTCCGTCGATATCAGTTTTGATATCGACGACCTCTTTATTGCTTCCCCACTTCAAAAACAAAAACACCTAAATTTAAAAACAAACAAATGTAATGATCCCAGAATTTAGTTGAGCAGGTGACTAAAGACTTTTTGAAAGAAAAGACATTTTTAAATACTGAAAAGTACAAGAAAAGAGTGAAAAAAAAGAAATAATAATCAGAGGGAGGGATATGGAACAGCCAAAACTGAGACAAATACTTTTGTAATTTCTTTACAGTAAATACAAAATATGATGTCCAGAGAATAAGCAATATATCTAACATTGACTGACTGTGTGATGATATCTTCTGCTATTGGTCTGTTTCGACAGTGATATCAAAATCTCGACCTCCTGTCTCGATTTTGATATCACTGTCTCAACAGACCATAGCAGAAGATATCATCACACAGTCCGTCAATATTGGGTAATAATTCATTTAACTGCTGAAGTGTGGAAGCATAGTGATGTATAATTCATTTAACTGCTGAAGTATACACTGATGTGTGAAGAAAGGTGAATTGCTGACTGTTGAAGCTCTCTGTTCCAGATGTGCCAGGCGAGATGTTGTGACGTGCCAGGACGGATGTCTTTACCTGACGTGCCAGGCGAGATGTTGTGACGTGCCAGTGGATAAGAGTGAGGCAGGCTTTCAGTGGGAGATGACAAGATGACTGGAGAAGACAACACCTAGACCGGTCCTGTCTGTGATATAAACGTGTGATATTGCTGCCCTCTCTTCGTGCCTGTCTTGGGCAGTGGCCAGCTAGCATGGCGCAGCGTGTTGGCCCCTGTTGCCCTCTGCTGACACTGACCGGGACTTGACCATGACCACCACGCTTGACCAACACTGTCCGGTGATTGACCAACACTGCCTATTCTCACCTGGTCACAGGGACTTCCACCACCACCAGTTCTCACCTCTTCGTGGGGACGTCATCCCAAGGCAGTGAAACCAACAACTGGAATGCTTTCGTGTGGTGCTGCCTGTTCTCTGGATGTATACATCAGGTGCATGTTGAAAGGATGCATCAGCTTGTGGTGTTATTGACATGATGTACAGTGCATCGGTTGCGAGTGGTTGTTGTGACTGGCAGGGGGTAAGAGACATCTAGCGAGATGGGAAGAGGACTGACAAGAAGAAGTGTGTTGTGACGAGATTTCTGTCTCTGACAAGAAGTGTGATGTGACGAGATGTCTGTCTCTGACAAGAAGTGTGATGTGACGAGATGTCTGTCTCTGACAAGCAGTGTGTTGTGACGAGATGTCTGTCTCTCACAAGAAGTGTGATGTGACGAGATACATGTCTCAGTCTCTGACAAGCAGTGTGTTGTGACGAGATGTCTCAGTCTCTGACAAGAAGTGTGATGTGACGAGATGTCTCAATCTCACAATGAGCTCGACACCATCCGGCAGCGTGCGCGCCAAGCTGTGGAATATTACAAGCGACACGTGAACTCGGCCAGTGCCGACAGTTCTCCGCCTGGTGGGAGGTCCGGCCTGTCCATCAACTCTAAGAGCCCCGCCTACCAGCGCTCAGTGGACAAGGACTCTGCCCAGGACCACTACGACCGGGTGGGTGGTCAGCTGCAGGGTCAGAGGTCATCCATGGAGGACATGCTCCAGGGGGGCGTGGCCCCGGCCTCCTCCAACACTTTTTATCGCGCTAAGATGAAAGCCGGCATCATCGACATGCGCAGCTCTTACAACGAGCGAATAGGGTCAGGGTCAAGCAGACAGAGGTCGAGGACGTTCCACGGCCCGCACACAGGGAGGACTCGAACTCAGACTTACGCGGTCGACCCCAAGAAAGCCACAAAGCCCTCGGCTGTGGTGGTCGGCACGGTGAAGGAAGCCCCCCCTCCACCCCCGCAGAGACCCAAATTGGCCTCTCCTCCGTCCCCCTCCCCGCCCCACAACTACCATCAGCAGCAAGGGGTGGTGGGTGGGCGGGTGGGGGCGGTGAAGAGGGGCGGGGGGCGTGGCCTGTATCGTAGCAACAGTAACCTGGAGATAGACAGCGTGGAGTGTGTAGAGGAGGACCTGCCCCCCAGCACCCTACACAGACAGTACGGCTCCACCTCCTCCCTCGACCTGCTGGCCGCCGCCCCCGACAACCTGGCCACCGTGCTCAGGGACTTCAAGAATGGTAACTCTGCCACCGCTGACCCCCGTCTCTGGCACTTGATGCAGCAACAACCCCAGCAGAAGGCGGTGAACGGGACGGGGGAGCGGGGGGAGGAGGAGGAGGGGAAGGGCAAGGGGAAGGGGAAAGGCAAGGAGTCGAGGAAGGTGCGAGCCAAGTCCATCACGGGGGACGGTAGCAGCAGTGCCGGCATCCTCAAGAAACTGCGCGGTGTCACCAGCAAGCAAGATGCCGGGGACGCGGCCGCCAACAAGACCGACGACAAGGGCAGTGAAGAGGCACCGTCGGAGGACAAACAGCGCCAAAAGGCCTTTGTTCACTTTGACTGTCAGAGCATCGGTGTGCGTCTCAACAGGTCCAGCCGAGCCCACACCGGCAGCCTGATGAAGAACATCACCACTGGCGCGTCGGCAGCCTCCGTCAAACGCAACAGTTACGCCGTCAGCAGCGACAAGGAGATCGGTGACGTGACTGAGGAAGACGACGCGGGCGACGGAAAGAGCAACGACCTCGTTCACTCCTGTCCCTTCTTCAGGAACGAGGTGGGCGGGGGGAGAGAGGAGGCTGTGAGTGTCAGACAGTTGACTGCAGGCAGCAAGCTGTTGTCTCCCCCACAGAGCGCTGCCACCCCCACCCCCACACTGACTGCCAGTGACAGTGCAATGTCTTCTCCCTTCCTGCGCCACCCAGCGTGCTGTGGGCTGGCCATTCTAGACTCCTCCCCCTCCCCCTCTGGTCAGATCCTCCCCCCTCTGGTCACGCACCGCGGTCATGTGATAGAGTATGTCGACCATGGAGCGTATTACTACAGGCACTTCTTTTACAATTACGGTGAGTCAGCCTTGCTTTTATTGCATGGATGTTATTTCCAACAGAGACGAAGGGAGAGAGGTTTTCTTTTAAATGTTGTTACTGTTAGTGTTACTGTTAAGCATTTGTTGGCTAAACTTTGTGCGCATGTTTTGTGTTGTTTGCTTTGATGTTAAGACGGTTTTGATTTCTTATATTGTTTGATGATAAAACAACAGGGGGAGGGGGGTATAAGAGAAATGGCTAGATGGAAAAAAAGGCTTGTTACTGCCAGGTATTTGTCAGCTGAATTCTACATATTTAGTGATTAAACCCAAACAAAAGGCATTATGAGAGGAATATGACTATCACTAGTATCAGACAGAAATCACAGTTTGTTGTCTTCTCTCTTCCTCAAATTCCTGCGGCACCTAGAGTGCTGTAGGGTGGCCATTCCAGACTCTCCCCCCTCTCCCTCTGGACACACTGCACACAGAAATCACTGTTTGTTCCCTTCCTGCGGCACCTAGAGTGCTGTAGGGTGGCCATTCTAGACTCTCTCCCCTCTCTCTCTCTAGACACAGAAATCACTGTTTGTTGTCTTCTCCCTTCCTTCGGCACCTAGAGTGCTGTAGGGTAGCCATTCTAGACTCTCTCCCCTCTCTCTGTGGACACAGAAATCACTGTTTGTTCCCTTCCTGCGGCACCTAGACTGCTGTAGGGTGGCCATTCTAGACTCTCTCCCCTCTCTCTCTGGACACAGAAATCACAGTTTGTTGTCTTCTCCCTTCCTGCGGCACCTAGAGTGCTGTAGGGTGGCCATTCTAGACTCTCTCCCCTCTCTCTCTCTAGACACAGAAATCACTGTTTGTTCCCTTCCTGCGGCACCTAGAGTGCTGTAGGGTGGCCATTCTAGACTCTCTCCCCTCTCTCTCTAGACACAGAAATCACTGTTTGTTGTCTTCTCCCTTCCTGCGGCACCTAGAGTGCTGTAGGGTGGCCATTCTAGACTCTCTCCCCTCTCTCTCTGGACACAGAAATCACTGTTTGTTGTCTTCTCCCTTCCTGCGGCACCTAGAGTGCTGTGGGGTGGCCATTCTAGACTCTCCCCCCTCTCTCTCTGGACACAGAAATCACTGTTTGTTGTCTTCTCCCTTCCTGCGGCACCTAGAGTGCTGTAGGGTGGCCATTCTAGACTCTCCCCCCTCTCTCTCTGGACACAGAAATCACTGTTTGTTGTCTTCTCCCTTCCTGCGGCACCTAGAGTGCTGTAGGGTGGCCATTCTAGACTCTCCCCCCTCTCTCTCTGGACACAGAAATCACTGTTTGTTGTCTTCTCCCTTCCTGCGGCACCTAGAGTGCTGTAGGGTGGCCATTCTAGACTCTCCCCCCTCTCCCTCTGGACACAGAAATCACAGTTTGTTGTCTTCTCCCTTCCTGCGGCACCTAGAGTGCTGTAGGGTGGCCATTCTAGACTCTCCCCCCTCTCTCTCTGGACACAGAAATCACTGTTTGTTGTCTTCTCCCTTCCTGCGGCACCTAGAGTGCTGTGGGGTGGCCATTCTAGACTCTCCCCCCTCTCTCCCTAGACACAGAAATCACTGTTTGTTGTCTTCTCCCTTCCTGCAGCACCTAGAGTGCTGTAGGGTGGCCATTCTAGATTCTCCCCCCTCTCCCTCTGGACACAGAAATCACAGTTTGTTGACCTTGTGTTGGTGTGCACATTTCTTAGCGAAGCAGGTTCTTTAATTTACAGACCTGGTGTAACGGTTTCCTCATTCAGATTATATTATCATCAAGGAAGTATAATGCATTGTGTGCCAGGGTCAGGTCGAGAAAAAGGTAGTATCGCCATCACTATCTGACAGTGACAGAAATCACAGTTTGTTGACCCTTTGTTCTTTTGTAACCTTGTGTGTGTGTGTATGTGCGGGTGTGTGTGCGTGTGTTTTGGTGCTGAACTGCGTGGTGATGTTGATGTGCAGATCACCAGAACTTGTTCGGGACGGACGAACACCTCGGTCCAGTAGCGGTCAGTGTGCGGCGAGAGAAGCTGGACCCCGAGGAGCGCGCCAACAACCTGGGCAAGGCCGACTACGGCACCTACCACTACCGCATCATCTGCAGGACCAGCCAGGTCAGTGCTGCAACCATCTGTCTCAACACATCTTCACCACATTGTTCCATTTCTACAAATCTAAACTTAATCATGTTCTATTTCTACACATATATATATGTGAATTCACATTTTTAAAATCAAATGAACAAAAATGCAAGAGGAAAATAATGCAGTTTGGTTTGAAACACATTGCTAAAATTAGAAAATATCAATTCGTGCGAAACATAGATTGCTCTTTGCAACTTGCGTCAGTGAAGGGTAAAAAAGCCAGGCGGTTCAGTTGTGGATCATACATACCACTGCTATTTTGTTAGTCATTCATTTGAACAATGTTTCATCATTTGTTTGTGTGGTATGTACCGGGCTTGTGACATTTCTGGCGGGCTGGTGACGTTTTTCAAGTTTCTCGCCTTGCGGACGAGTTAAATTTGTGAGATTTAGCCATCCCTGACAAAGTGAGCATTTTGACTGAAGATGCAGCACCAAGAGGAATGGTGACATGTGACACGTTGCATGACTGCTTGCAGCTGACCACGCTGACAGGCTGTGTGCTGGAAGAATGAATGGTGACATGTGACACGTTGCATGACTGCTTGCAGCTGACCACGCTGAGAGGCTGTGTGCTGGAAGACGCTGTGCCGTCGTCGGGGCGACTGAGCAGTTCGCGGGGCGTGCCCCTGAAGGAGGTGCTGGAGGTGGCCCTGGGGGAGGTGCAGCTGTCGTGTCTCAAGCAAGCCACGCCCGGACCCAAGACGGCCGAGCAGCTCCTCAAGCTGGACGAACAAGGGGTGAGTAATCCCTGTCTGTCTGTCTGTCTCTTTCTCTCTCTCTCTCTTTCTCTCTCTCTCTCTCGGAGTATCGAGTGTCGCCTTCAACAACACACGTCCTGCTGGGCGATTCGGTACTCTGCCCAGTGAAGCCTGACCTAATGTTTCGGGGAAAGAAAACAGAGAACCTGAGTGTCTCAGGCCTTGACACAGATGACTTGTCTCACTGGCTGAGGTATATTCCAGAGTGTAAACAAGTGCGCCTTGTTGTCGTGCACATAGGTGTAAATACGTGCCGCAGGACAACCATTACAGAGCAAATGTGGACCGTACTTTTGAAACAAATCAGAAAGGTGTTCCCTGAGGCACGTATCTTCGCCTCCTCAATCATACCAACCAGTGGAGAACACCTGTTGAAAAAGACAATTCTGTCCTCTAACACCTCTCTGAAAACAGTTTGTGTGAAAGAAAACATCCTTTTTGTAGACCACGCAGACACTTACCTCTCAAGCAACGGTGCCCCCCGCAAAGAGCTCTACAGGGACGCCCTCCACCCTAGTCACCAAGGCACCGTCCGGCTTGCTTCCAACATAAAATACGCCGGTCAGCCTACTGTAACCACTCGACGGGGGCCGCTATTACCAACCCCACAAAACCCAACGAGTGTTGACTGCGCCCCTAATCAGCCCTCAAGCCGCAGCGCCAGTCTCGAGCAGAAGCAGCGGGAACACCTGCGTAACGGCCATCCACTCAGCCCGCTGCACTTATCTCCTCGTCAAGTACTGAGGCAACAGCATGGAAACAGTGCGGCAGGCTACATGCAGACGACGGACAACGGATACCAACAACGCCGTGTCGGCGTCCCACCACCATACCGGCCGACACCACAAACGGTCGGCCAAGGTCATATGCCCTCAGCGACACCCTACGACTGGTACCCGCCAACATACCTTCCTGCCTCCATGTTTCCTCCTCCTCATGTGTTACACCGCCATGAGTACCAAGGAGATCCCTATAGTGCTTGCGGGCCATTGGTAGCCCCGCTACACCAGTTTTTTTCCGGTCCCAGCAACTTTAATAGCTACGGAACTCATTCTACACTTGTGTGATTACGTAGATGGTGCTTGAACAAACTGTTCTGGTGTGTGTGTGTGTGTGTGTGAGTGTGTGCCAGAACAACATACTGACTGATCAAAAAATGATTGACATCTACCCACAGCGGAATGTGTGTTTGCACAGACACGGCCTCCTATCCTCCATCAGTTTTATCAACTACGATTATACTCATAGTTGATGTTCGCGTGAACTTTAATAGTGTCTCCACGACGTGATGTTACGTTTTGAAGAACATTGACTCAGTGTATACTTTTTTCCTGGCTAGCTATGTAAGCAGGAATCACTATTTTCTGAGAGACAGCAGGAAACAGTATTTTCAATTTGATACAGGTGTCATAGTCATCTGCTGGAAGGACAGACCAAGTTGTGCACCGTTTTGAAGAACAGTGTGTGAGTGACGTTTTCAAGGACTGTGACTATAGCTTAATACATGATTTTCGTGCTACTGCTAGCCTAAGGAAGCAGAAAACAGTATTTTCCATATGACACAGATGTAATTTTCTTCTGCTTGGGACTAAAAAGGACTTTCCAAGTTTCTCTTTCACCTAATCATAGACTGAGTGCCTGAACGAAGAGAAATATATCTGTTGCTACCTCCGGTTTGACGTGCCTTCTGACGTATTAGTACTTCGTTTTTAGTTGCGGTTTCTTTTAAATTCCATTATATAAACGGTGTGATTATTATTTTTATTTTTCATTATATTTTCTTCAAATTGTCTTGTGCATTTCTTCTTTTGTATATTTTAGTAATTGTCTTACTGACAGATTAACCACATCGTATGATGAACTGTCGCAGTGCATGGCCCACAAAAGAGGGCATGCGAATTGGACACCTAAACATAAATCATGCCATTAATAAGTTAGCAGACATCTCGTCAATCCTTTATAACTCTGGTAAACCTTTTCATATTTTTGGATTGTCAGAGTCTAGGCTGTCGAGTAAAGTAGCAGACTCTGAGCTCACAATCCCGGGTTATGTCACTTTACGCAGAGATGCACAGACACACACAGAAACTGGAGTGTTACTTTATATCAGTGATTCCATAACTTTTACACGCCTTACCCACCTAGAGCAACACCATGTTGAATCAGTGTGGATAGAAGTAAAATTGAAAAGAGCCCCAGCGATACAACTTGGTTTCTGCTACAGGAACCCATCTGAACGAGTGAACTGGAGGGATAATCTCTCTTCTATGTTAGACGCAGTTTTACTCGAGGGAAAAGAAACAGTAATCCTTGGTGATTTTAACATTGATTTACTTAAACCAAATAAGGTATGGTTGGATATATTTGAATGTTATAATTTAAATCAGGTTGTGCAAACCCCCACAAGGGTAACAAACACTTCAAAAACGCTTATTGACCATGTATACGTATCTCATTTACACCATATAGCTGAAGTTTGTGTTCCAATACACGGCTGCAGTGACCATTACCCCGTGTGTGTCACCTGGTCCCGTAAAGGTGTAAAAGTCCCTCACGCTGGTCACAAAACAATAACATATCGTTCGTTTTCAAAATTTAATGAGGAAGATTTTCTTGAGGATTTGTTGCACTCCCCACTTGAAAATGTTTATAATTTGACTGATCCGGACGAAGCTTTTGGATATTGGCATGATGCTTTTTTAAAGGTTTATAACAAACACGCTCCATTAAAAACCCAGAGGGTAAAGCATAAATTGAAACCAAAATGGTTTGATCAAGAATTGCAAGAGGCAGCTGATTATCGCGATATTTTGAAAAAAAAGAGGGCTGGAAAATGAGTATAGAGATCAGAGAAACAAAGTTACATCTATGAAGCGATGGAAAAAGAAAAAGTATTTTCAGGAACTTACATCATCAAAACAAAATTCTAAGTCCATGTGGAAGGCAATAAATGAGTTAACAAATAAACAATCAACATCCAAATGCTCTGTCGTTAAAGACATATCCTCCGAGGAACTGAATAAACATTTTTCTAACATAGCTGAGAAAGTCGTTCCCGAAGACAAAACTCATTTAAATGATTTGAAGGTTCTGACAGATTTTTGTGAATCTAAAAATATAATGTCGCAATTAAACATTCCATTTATTACTGTAACAGAAGTATGTAATGCACTCATGCACCTCAAGCAAACAGGAACCCGTGGAATTGATGGTCTGGACGGGAGGATTCTTAAATTAGCAGCCCCTGTACTTGCTGATTCTTTAACTTACCTGTATAATCTCTGTATAGACAAGTGTTATTTTCCAGTTGTGTTAAAGCAGGCTAAAGTTATTCCACTTTTTAAGTCAGGGGCTAAAACAGAACCCTCCAATTACAGGCCAATATCTATTTTATCGGTTTTATCAAAGCCGTTGGAACAACATATCAACAAGTTTATTCTGTCACATTTTAACGAAAATGCTTTATTTCACCCAAATCAGTCCGGGTTCAGAACTCATCATTCATGCCACACAGCACTTGTTTCTTTAGTTGATCAGTGGTTGAGCAAGATCAACGAAGACAAATTATGTGCTGCTCTCTTCGTTGACTTTGCTAAAGCATTTGATGTGATTCATCATGGCCTACTTCTTAGGAAACTCGCGCTGTACGGCCTTAGAAATGATACAATATCGTTAATCAAGTCTTTTGTTTCTGATCGAGTACAAGCTGTGTGCGCCAACGGCTCTATGTCTAGCATGCAGTCGGTAGGTTATGGCATTCCTCAGGGATCTGTACTCGGCCCTCTTCTCTTTACGATTTACATTAATGACCTTCCCCTACACATAAGCAGTAACTGTGAACTCTTCGCTGATGATACCACTATTCACAATTCCCACTCAAATGTGAAGGTATTGTCAAAACAACTTCAAGAAAGTGTTAACGAGCTTTTAGCGTGGACCGAATTAAACCACATGGCTCTTAATCCAGACAAAACAAAAAGCATGCTTATTACCACCAGACAAAAACGCCAAAACTTAAAATCTAAACTTCCACCTTTAACGATTGATAATCACATTGTTGAAGAAGTTAATAAACACAAAGTTCTAGGTGTTATTCTTGATAACGATTTATCGTGGACTGATCACGTTACAGGAGTTTGTAAAGTACTCTCCAAGAGGCTTTACTTGTTGTCCAGAATAAAACACTTCTTGAACAGGCATGGCAGGCAACTTTTCTTTAACGCTCACATTCAATCGATCATTGATTATGCGTCAACACTATGGGATTGTGCGAGTGCAAAAACTCTGAAACCTTTATTTAGTATACATAAAAGAGCAATCAAAGTTATTTTATTACAAGTCTCGGTTTCCAACGAAGACTATAAACTTTTAAACATTCTTCCTCCTAAATCAAGACTCATGTACAATAAAGGCGTTTTGATGCATAAACTCATAATTGGAAGAGCGCCTGCACCTCTTTCTTCTCAATTCACTTCCCACAATTTAAGAGACCCGACAAAAATGTATGCTCCTCGGCCTCGTATAGATCTTTTTAAGTCCAGCCTACTCTTTTCGGGGACTAATCTTTGGAATTCACTTCCAAGCGGTCTCAAACATTCTGTCAATGCCAAGACTTTTAAAGACAGATATTTCTCATTCCTTATACATGGCACATTTCGTTCTCACTTAGCCTGAACATGTTTATATTGTTGATGCCTTATTTGTACCTTTTACACGTTTCAGTAGATAAATGTACCTAATTAATTTCATAACATGACTTATGTAACGATGCTACATTGCTATTACTTGCAACGTAGTTGCTTCATTGACTCCTCAGTTTCACGGATTTTTTCTTCCCTCGAAGTTTCACACGTTTTTTGTTGCTTGAAGCAGTTTTCATTATACCTTTGACAATAATATGTCATGTTCGTTTGTATGTATATTTTTGTTTGTTTGTTTAGTCTGTTAATCGTTTGCTTGTTTGTCGTTTGTTTTTATTACTTCTTTAATTGATATTCCAACATTTTTAAAACGTATTATCATTAGATTAAACCCTCCCATGGGCGAGAGCTGGATGTAAAAAAGCACCTGTTTGCTTATGCCATTACCCTCGTTAATAAAGAATTTGTCATTGTCATTGTCATTGTCTCTCTCTCTCTTCACGTGCTGAAGTTTTCTGACCTCCTTTTGTTGGTAAACTTTTTAACTTTTTAATTTTTAATTTTTCAATTTTATCATTGTGTGTCTGTGCGTCCCAAGGACAGATTTTAAGAAAAGGCGTAGCCTTAAATCTTAATCCTTGTTAAATAAAGTTCAATTCAATTCAATTCAATTCTCTCTCTCTCTCTCTCTCTCTCTCTCTCTCTCTCTCTCTCTCTGTCTCTGTCTGTCTGTCTCTCTCTCTCTCTCTCTCTCTCTCTCTCTCTCTCTCTCTCTCTCTCTCTCTCTCTCTCTCTCTCTCTCTCTCTCTCTCTCTCTCTCTCTCTCTCTCTCTCTCTCTCTCTCTCTCTCTCTCTCTCTCTCTCTCTCTCCATTTATTGTGTGAGTACAGATCTGTTGTAATGATAAAGTGTGTGTGTGTGTGTACAAATCTGTTGAAATAATAAAGTGTGTGTGTGCACAGATCTGTTGTATTCTTGTCATGATAAAATGTGCGTGTACATAGAGAATACTACATGGCTTGCTGTGTCATACCAGATTTACACGAGTTGTTTTTTTAAATATTGAACTGCGAGCGAAAGCAAGCTGTTCACTATTTGAAAAAACGAGTGTAAATCTGGTGCGACACAGCAAGCCATGTAGTATTCTGTTTATCCTACATACTGTACTTACGAGTATTTTACTGAAAATGTCCTGCAGTCGAGGCAGCTAAATTGAAGACGCTTGTTTTGGAACCTCGATCTCTTCTAAAGCCTCGTGCAATCTATTACGTCAAAGTAAAGAAACGTCACTCTGAAAGTGTGGCGTGACGTGTTAGTTCTAAAAATTCATCGAGGGTAATTAGTGAGCGCAATTTTTTTCTTTCTATAATGTCGTTTGTCTCGGTGACTTTGGCATCATAAGCAGTGGAAAGACAGGTCCCCTGCCAGACTTGCTTGACATGACCTCATTTACATGATATACACACGTGTGATTTGAACGATTATTATCTCACGAGTGTCTCTCTCACGTATGTAGGATAAAGATCTGTTGTAAAAATAAATGACAGATCTGTTGTAATGATAGTATGTGTGTGTGTATACAGATCTGTTGTAATGATAGTATGTGTGTGTACAGATCTGTTGTAATGATAAAGTGTGTGTGTACAGATCTGTTGTTATGATAAAGTGTGTGTGTATACAGATCTGTTGTAATGATAGTATGTGTGTGTACAGATCTGTTGTAATGATAAAGTGTGTGTGTACAGATCTGTTGTAATGATAAAGTGTGTGTGTACAGATCTGTTGTAATGATAAAGTGTCTGTGTACAGATCTGTTGTAATGATAAACAGGTATGGGAATTGTCCGCCGAAAGACAAATTTCTGCCGAATTTTTTTTTGTTCCGCGGAAAAAGGAAAAGTGTCCGCCGAAAAAATAAATGGGGGAGGCAAAAATGGTTCTAAAAACTGAATTTAATGGCAAACTTGGAGCTTAGAAGACACCAAATTGCACCATTTGGGTTCTTTGGAGAAAAAAAATTCCGGGGGGGCATGCCCCCGAACCCCCCTAGCAGGACCAGGCGCTTCGCGCCGTCGACTTTGCCATAACTTAAAAATGTTCAGCCTTTTTTACTTTTTTCAATTCCCATGCCTGGATAAAGTGTGTGTGTACAGATCTGTTGTAATAATAAAGTGTGTGTGTACAGATTTGTACAACGTACAAGGTGGGCATCATGTACTGTTGCGCGGGTCAGTCCACAGAGGAGGAGATGTACAACAATGGTGAGTCCAAACACCCCCCCCCTCCCCCACCAACCTCTCTCTTCTCATTTCTGCCTGTGCTCTTTAGCAAATTTGAGCCTTTTTTGGAGGGTATAGTATTAGTTATGTTTGCAAGTTGCCAGTCAGAAGCTGTCTACCGAGCATTTTTATAGTAGAGTGATAAGTTTGTCTTTAAAGTTGACAGAAGCTGTCTACCGAGCATGTTTATAGTACAGTGTATATCAGTTTGTCTTTAAAGTTGACAGAAGCTGTCTACCGAGCATGTTTATAGTACAGTGTATATCAGTTTGTCTTTAAAGTTGACAGGCAGAAGCTGTCTACCGAGCATGTTTATAGTACGGTGTATATAAGTTTGTCTTTAAAGTTGCCAGTCAGAAGCTGTCTACCGAGCATGTTTATAGTACAGTGTATATAAGTTTGTCTTTAAAGTTGCCAGTCAGAAGCTGTCTACCGAGCATGTTTATAGTACAGTGTATATAAGTTTGTCTTTAAAGTTGCCAGTCAGAAGCTGTCTACCGAGCATGTTTATAGTACAGTGTATATAAGTTTGTCTTTAAAGTTGCCAGTCAGAAGCTGTCTACCGAGCATGTTTATAGTACAGTGTATATAAGTTTGTCTTTAAAGTTGACTGCATAAAAGTCTAGACTGCATAATATACAGCAGTCCCTGCAATGTACGGCCCCCAGCGTGAGCGGACACCTGACATGTACGGACACATTTGCTCGGCACGGAGTGTTTTCCTTCTATATTTGCCCCCCCCCTTAAACGGACACCTGCAAAACGTGGACGCGGACACTCATTTTCGGTCCCAACAGCAGGTCATACCTCCAATGTACGGACAGACCATCGTCAAATTTTCACCACAACAAAATCGATAACAGAGCAGTCCGGCTTTTGGTACAAAGATCATAGCCACAATGGCGTGATGGCAGTCACTGATAACTTGAGTGCACGTGTACCCATCAGAAGGGGGGGGGGGGGGGGGGTAGTTTTGGTCAGGAGTGGAGTACATGTATGCGAAGATGCCAACATGAAACTGCACTGTGCTCTTTATTCTTGTCTGTTGGACGTAATCAACAGAAACCACAGTTGATGAAGGTCCTGAGCGAAAGAGAGTGAAAAACCGGCCACAGTTCTCAGCATGGTGTGTCTGTGTGTAACCTCTTTCATTGACAAGATACTCTTGTTTCCCCTCAGCCTTGACCAGTGAATCGGTTGCCTAATCTGTGAACCCTTCAGTTGTCTTGCTTTGTCAAAAGTTATGACACAGTCAACTGGTTTTGCTCTGAGTGAACAGTGCAGCTGGCCTCTCTGGCCCCAGCCCCTAAAACAGTACATGGCTGGAGGGAGAGAGGGAGAGGGAGGGGGGGGGGGTGGAGGGGTAGCTGGCTAAACTCTGTGGGGTGTCTGGTGTCATTACATGTCAGCAGGAAGAGCATTGGAGAGAAATAGAGAGGTGTACTCTTCCACACAATTTCCAAGCATCAGTTGTCACGGCTTGGGGTAGGCATTAGTGAGGGAGAGTGGGAGCTGTGTTATGTACAGTGTATTTCCGAGTGAAAAGTCACTGCCATGCCACATGATCGGCATGCAGTCAGAAGAAAATAAATTACATGATTATGACATGCAGCTCTATCTGCTGCTATTTATTCAAACTGGTTTTGAAGCTTATTCTTGCAAAGCATCTGCACAGGCTCCTCCCTGCTGTGTTTGTGTGGCTGCTTTCGTATGTCAGTGCATGGTGAGTGTGTTCACTGCCTTGAGGATGTATTTGATCTCTTCTTTTCAACACTTTTCATACAAATCATTTTTACAGAAATTTAAAGAAGTATTAGGAGTTTGTTGTTATTGTTTAGTAGCCACAGGAAGTGATCAGCATAGTTTGTGTGTCTCTGTGTGAGTGTATGGGGGAGGGGGTGGGTGACGTGACCGGACACCTGCAATTTACGGACAGTTTTGCTCTGGCCCAAGGGTGTCCGTTCATGAGAGGGACTGCTGTAGTACAGTGTATATCAGTTTGTCTTTAACCTTTTAACTACCAAGTTTATTGTTCTGTAGAATCCCTCAGCTCCCAAGTTATTTTGAGCAGAGACGGTCAAAAACGGGTATGCGTGTTTAAATTATTATTACTCAGTTTCTCTTTGTCAGATTGATAAAAAAAAATTGGTATGTTATTGGATAGGGATCAAACTTCAAAGAGTGTGTGTTCTTCTTCTTGGTGGTATGTATGTCGCAGTGTTATCATGATTTATGTACCTGTTTACCTGTCAATAAAGTTGAAACAATTACGCTTACTTGTTGCTCCGGTATATCATCCGTTTCGCTGTCACTTGTTGATATTCATTGAACAATCAAAGTAGGTCAGATCAGCAGTGTTCACAGAAATGCTGATGTCGAAGCCAGAATCTTCTAATTGATGTCTATTTTCGTGGAGATAATCAAGCATAGTCATGAAATCAGGATCACTGTCATCTGAATCCATGTCGGCACCAAGCGCCCAAAAGATTTGGTGAAAAAAGATCGATTGTAACTCTCACAGAGATCGAAAGCACATGGGGAAAAAACAAGGCGGAAGTGAGACAATCCCACAATGCATTTGCAACCGTCTTATTACTACTGCTCGCGCACAACAACCGCAAACAACCGAAACAGACGCTACACCGGCGAGGGGCGGTATCGGGCGGTATGGGAATAGCGGCAATGGCGGAAGACGGGCGGTATCGGGCGGTATGGTAGTTAAAAGGTTAAAGTTGCCAGTCAGAAGCTGTCTGCCGATCATGTTTATAGTACAGTGTATATCAGTTTGTCTTTAAAGTTGCGAGTCAGAAGCTGTCTGCCGAACATGTTTATAGTACAGTGTATATCAGTTTGTCTTTAAAGTTGCCAGTCAGAAGCTGTCTGCCGAACATGTTTATAGTACAGTGTATATAAGTTTGTCTTTAAAGTTGCCAGTCAGAAGCTGTCTACCGAGCATGTTTATAGTACAGTGTATATCAGTTTGTCTTTAAAGTTGCCAGTCAGAAGCTGTCTGCCGAATATGTTTATAGTACAGTGTATATCAGTTTGTCTTTAAAGTTGCCAGTCAGAAGCTGTGTGCCGAACATGTTTATAGTACAGTGAATATCAGTTTGTCTTTAAAATTGCCAGTCAGAAGCTGTCTGTCGAACATGTTTATAGTATAAGTTATTCTTAAAAGGTGACCGTGAGAAGCTCAGTTGGGAGAGAACTGGACTTTATGTGCAGACTCAGATACGGTATCCATGTCCCACCCCTGTGTAACCACGCTGACACGTAAAAGACCTATCATTGTGCCCTGACCTATCATTGTGCCCTGACCTATCATTGTGCCCTGACCTATCATTCAATCAATCAATATCAATCAATATGAGGCTTATATCGCGCGTATTCCGTGGGTACAGTTCTAAGCGCAGGGATTTATTTTTATATTTTATTTTTTATTTTTATTTTATGCAATTTATATCGCACACATATTCAAGGCGCAGGGATTTATTTATGCCGTGGGAGATGGAATTTTTTTCACACAATACATCACGCATTCACATTGGCCAGCAGATCGCAGCCATTTTGGCGCATATCCTACTTTTCACGGCCTATTATTCCAAGTCACACGGGTATTTTGGTGGACATTTTTATCTATGCCTATACAATTTTGCCAGGAAAGACCCTTTTGTCAATCGTGGGATCTTTAACGTGCACACCCCAATGTAGTGTACACGAAGGGACCTCGGTTTTTCGTCTCATCCGAAAGACTAGCACTTGAACCCACCACCTAGGTTAGGAAAGGGGGGAGAAAATTGCTAACGCCCTGACCCAGGGTCGAACTCGCAACCTCTCGCTTCCTAGCGCAAGTGCGTTACCACTCGGCCACCCAGTCATTGTGCCCTGACCTATCATTGTGCCCTGACCTATCATTGTGCCCTGACCTATCATTGTGCCCTAAATACACACAGCTGATTACACCTAAACTTGCACACACCTGGGTATGGAGACTCGTGTTGCTGCCAGCTTTCCACTGGGAGGAAGTGACCCTTGTTGCTGCCAGCTTTCCACTGGGAGGAAGTGACCCTTGTTGCTGCCAGCTGTCCACTGGGAGGAAGTGACCCAAATTTCACAGCATTGGGATAATAAAGTGAATGAAATGAAATGAAAAGAAGAAAAGGTATTGCCAATGATGCTTGATGGATATGTTTGTCAGCAGTATCAGTGGTACGGATATACTCAGTATAACATATGTGTGTTGCGGTGTGTTTCAGAAAGTGGCAGTCCTGTATTTGACGAGTTCCTGAACCTCATTGCACAGAAGGTCAGGTTAAAAGGATTTGACAAGTACAGAGGTGGTCTGGATTGTAAAAGTAAGTCTGTGGTTTTGTTTTTTTGCCGTAAAGAATGACTGTTTTTAACTGATTTGACAGACTAGGTTTCATACTGCCCATGCAACTAGTGACAGTGAGAAGTAATTGTGGTTTTACTGTGTTTGATAGTTTTGTCAAGAAAATCTGGTAGAAAACACAGGACACAGGTATATGTACAATCTCAGCTTATTCCCTTCATGTTTTACTTGCACATATACAGTCAAACTTCCTTTCACTGATGTGGATATATACTGTTCAAAAAAAGAAACGCATAGTTGCTACTTGCCAAATTTGTTTTATTTTTCGAAAAAATTAACAGAAAATCCAATATTTAGATTATTTGTTTGAAATTTGGTATGGACACAGTTGAATGCACACACAGTTCATTTGCATCTTCAAATCAATCAGTCAATCAATACGATTGGGTGCCGAGGCTGTCAAGTCAGTAGGGGGTGTGACTGCCTTGAGCAGCAACAACTGCCCGGCACCTTCTGGGCATGGACTGGATCAGATGCCGGATATCTTGCTGTGGGATGGTGTCCCACTCCTCCTGAAGTGCCTGCAATAGATCGCGGTGATTTGCCGGCGCTTCTTCTCGCCTGCGCACACGTCTGTCCAATTCATCCCAGAGGTGTTCTATCGGGTTCATGTCTGGCGACATGGATGGCCAGGGAAGCACCTGGACATGGTGGTCGGTGAGGAACTGGGTGGTGAGTCGTGCTGTGTGCGGGCGAGCGTTGTCCTGCTGGAATATGGCATCCTGGTCAGCCAGAAGAGGAAGGGCGTGTGGGCGCAGAATTTCCTCCACATATCGCTGGGCAGTTATGCGCCCTTGGACGTGCACCAGGGTGCTCCTTCCAGCGGTATTGATCGCCCCCCACACCATGACGCCTCCACCACCATGAACGGGTGCCTCATCCACACAGTTGGGCGCGTAACGTTCGTTTACTCTCCGGTAGACCCTCCTCCGACCATCATGTCGCTGGAGCAGGAAGTAGGACTCGTCGCTGAACCACACGTGTCTCCAGTGATTCCGGACGGTCCAGCGAAGGTGCTGGTTGCCCCACTGCACTCGGTTCTGGCGATGGCGGCGGGTGAGGACAGCTCCTCTGTGAGGTCTGCGAGCTCTCAAACCAGCTTCATGCAGGCGGTTCCGCACGGTCTGGTCCGATAATCGGTGTGGCCCGGGGAGAGCCTGGACAGAAGATGAGGCCGACAGGAAACGATTCCGGAGGTGGCGGAGCCGTATGAAGCGGTCGTGAGCAGCAGTTGTCGCCCTTGGTCTTCCCGCTCGTGGCAAGTCAGCAACGGAGCCAGTGGCTTGAAACCTGACCCACAGTCTCAGGGATGAAAATTCTCAGTTTTTTCCGACTTTTCCGATTATTTTCAATGGGCCATCCGATTTATTTGTGCGATTCCGTTTTTTGGCTCACGAAGTGTAGCCTATGCGATCGTAACTTTGTCTGTCTGTGCGTTTGTGCGTGTGTATGTCTGTGGTAGAAACTTTAACATTTCGTCATTTGAAGACGTCACATTATGGCGTAAGAGGGTTAGACGTCACGCGAAGGAATTACTGAAAGTCTCGGTCATTGTTTTTTGAGCGGGCCGAGACTAGTTGGCAGTCGTGTCGTAGATTGTTGACACTAATTAGAGCTGGATATATTTTGATAAGTAAACGTTAGAGTGTACACCAGATGGTATCCTCACAATTTAAACTTGCCATACCATTATTTTACATATTAATAACTTGTTCCAAGTTCATTAAGTAGTCTGAATTCCTGTTTTAGTTAACAAATGAGGAGTTTTGTAGCTGCTACAATTACTGTGATTTCCTTTCGCAAAAGGCCACATTTTCAGCTCTAAATTCCTAAATTTTCAAGATTTTCCGGGGGGCGTTGCCCCCCTAAACCCCCTACAGGGGCGCTGCCCCTTGACCCCGCCGGGGCCTTGGCAGCCCCTGGACCCCGGCCGATTTCAGTTTTTTTTTTAACAAGGCAATTTTCATCCCTGAGTCTACTGATGGTGCTCTGGGACACGTGGAAGTGCCTGGCGATTGCACTTTGACTTTGGCCTGCTTGTAAACGACCCAATGCAATTTGGCGGTCTTCTCTGCTCAATCGGGCCATCTTTTGTCGCTGAATTGTCGTCTGATTTCTTTGTGGCGAACAATCCGCTTTTATGGGTTTTGGAAGACATGGTGAGAGCTCAATATTCCCCGAGTTTCACGAGATTACACTGAAGCATGACGAGTGGTCATGCCAAATGAGCAATTTTGACATTGTAGCCACTGATAACGCATGCGTCACGTGCAGAGCTCACTTGTGGCAATGGACGAAAGGTCGACGACCAGATAAACATTTTCTGCAGTTTGGTGGATATCCTTGTAGCCATATAACTAAATTAACCAAATATTACAAGCTATGCGTTTCTTTTTTTGAACAGTATATATACCTTTACTTTGTATGTAAACTTGTTGTGTAAGCCAGTCTCAGCAGATGTGAGGAGTTGAGAGAGTGAATTGTGTAATAGCTGTGTAAACTGACACTTGGTGTGGTTGACATGTTTCAGCCGACACCACCGGGCTGCACTCGTACTACACCACCTTCAACAACAACGAAATCATGTTCCATGTCTCCTCCATCCTGCCCTTCACCCCCAACAATCAACAACAGGTCAGTTAACCTTTAACTTTCACCCCCAACAATCAACTACAGGTCAGTTAACCTTCAACTTTCACCCCCAACAATCAACAACAGGTCAGTTAACCTTCAACTTTCACCCCCAACAATCAACAACAGGTCAGTTAACCTTCAACTTTCACCCCCAACAATCAACAACAGGTCAGTTAACCTTCAACCCCAACAATCAACTACAGGTCAGGTAACCTTCAACTTTCACCCCCAACAATCAACTACAGGTCAGGTAACCTTCAACTTTCACCCCCAACAATCAACTACAGGTCAGTTAACCTTTAACTTTCACCCCCAACAAATAACTACAGGTCAGTTAACCTTCAACTTTCACCCCCAACAATCAGCTACAGGTCAGTTAACCTTCAACTTTCACCCTCACACAGACCTGTTTACCCTCCCGGATTGTCCGGAATTATTACGGATTTGGGGTCTAAATTCCGGTATTACGGAAATCTACCGAAAATTCCGGAAATTGCGGTCGAGAGAACCTTTTTCGTGCGTGAAAATTCGAAGTCGAAATTGTGGTAGTCACCAGGACTGTGATTTCAAGGCTGACCGAAATAGCCTTTTCTGCGCATGTGCACAGCAAGGTATTTGTCGGATTCCGCGGTTTTGAGATCGACATTGGTCCGAAGGGTAATATAGGGCCGATCTCTGAAGGGTAATATAGGGCCGATCTCTGTGGGGACGAAATGCCAACCAAAAAAGCGAAAGTTGTACAGAAATATCGGCAAAACTATTAAGTCAAGTGGCGGTGTCTGGTGAAGTTTAAGAAGAGCGAACCACATTCATTTTGGTGATCGACTTGAGATCAGTGCAACAACAAAGCTAGTCAGTTAGAATACGAGTCACGTTGCGGCACGTGTCCCGAGGTTAGACGCAGCATTAGTTTTAACAAAATGCAGTACACAAATGAACATGGAAACAAACAAAAACACGAAATTATGTTTGGCAAAACATGAGCCTGCTTCGCATCGAGTTTATTTGACCTAGGTCTCTACTTCCACAGAATCTCCCAGACCTGCAAACCGATCTCTCACTACGGTCAGTCGCGCCAGAGACATAGATGTAGGTCTATGGTCGCGCTCATCAGTGACTTGCGCTGTTGCCGAAATTCAAGTCGAGTCTAAAACTGATCTCCATTAATATTTCTCCAATATAGCAAAGATCACAGTTCTTTGAATCGAAAAACTTACAACAAAATGTTTAAATGAAATAAACGAATCGGTCCTCTAAAATTAAAGGTAGCTTCTGGAGAGAGTTATTATGACTGGTTTTAGTGCAGGATGTCTGATGTGACAGAATGTAAGGTGGTTTTGTTCACATGCATCTTGACTGTAAATAGTCCAAGGGTGGGGTGGGGGGGGGATGTTACAGGGGTTCCGGACCCCCCCTCCCCCCCCTTGCTGTCAAAAAAGCAACAAAAAACACAAAAATTCAGTCTGTGGAGAATAAAACCTAAAAACATTTTCTGTCTGTGAATTGTGTGTTGTTGTCGGGAGCAGATATCAATGAAGATAAATTGCCATTATTTAATAGCAACTTTAAAAGAAATAATGAGTGGCTGCTGACACCAGTTTATCATGTTTAAAATCAAGGATAATCAAGCCACAAATTGTTAATAAAATAGCTCAAATTCTTCAGCCAGACCCCCCAACCCCTGGACCCCAGGTTGTACCCCCCCCCTCCCCCCCCTCTAGCTCTCTTGCTCCGCCCCTGAATACTGTGGGTTCTTTTTTTTTTAGATAAAGGAAACTTGTCTTTGTTAACTTGCATATATATATCAGGTGTCTTGTGTTGTGTGTTTGTGGTGTGTGTGATCGAGCTTCTGTGTGTGTAGTACAATACTGTTAAACATGGTTATCAATTTTGTACTTGTTTTGCATGGTAGCGCGCGAATTAACGTGTCGTTTAATCGTTTTCAAGCTGGTTTATGGTTGATAAAAAAGATTACTCAAAGATGCCTCAAATTACGGAAAAGTACCAGTTGCTTTCCTGATTTTCATTTGGGGGGGTAAACAGGTCTGCTCACAGATCATCAACACCTCGGTCAACGTTGAACCTTGTGTAAACTATCCACAAGTCAAGAAGCTTTTACTGCCAGCACTCAACAGTCAACGTTGAACCTCCTACCCCCATACATTATACACGTACACAGTTCATCTTCAGTATCAACTCCCAGCAGTTATGCCCTGTTAGGTTTGAACCTTCACCCCATACATTGTACACTACACAGTTCATCTTCAGTATCAACTCCCAGCAATTATGCCCTGTTAGGTTTGAACCTTCACCCCATACATTATACACTACACAGTTCATCTTCAGTATCAACTCCCAGCAATTATGCCCTGTTAGGTTTGAACCTTCACCCCATACATTATACACATGCTCCCACACAGTTCATCTTCACTATTAACTCCCAACAGTTGCGCCCGTTACGTTTGAAATTTCACCCAAGCCATCATCATTCAGTCAAGTTAACATTCAGCTTGCTATGGCATAATTATGATCATCACAACCACATGAACCAGTTCAGCATCTCTTTACACTGCTCGGAGATCTTCAGTATCTGGTGTATGTGTGTTTGTGTGTGTGTGTGCCCCTATCATGAAAAACATTATCAGCCACTGTCATGTGTGTGTGTTTGCAATGTCAGCTGTTGTGTGTGTGTGTGTGTGTGTGTTGTGTGTGATTATAATTGTTTACAGGCAGGCAGGGTGTGCTGAAGAAAATTTTCCATTTTTATGTAACATTTTAATGGACAATAAAGTGTTGTTATTGTGTGTGTGTGTGTCATGAGAAGTAACAACTGTCATGTGTGTGTGTTTGCAATGTCAGCTGCTGTGTGTGTGTGTGTGTGTGTGTGTGTGTGTGTGTGTGTGTGTGTGTGTGTGTCATGAGAAGTAACAACTGTCGAGGGTGTGTTTGCAATGTCAGCTGCTGCGGAAACGTCACATCGGCAACGACATCGTGACCATCGTGTTCCAGGAGCCCGGTGCTCTCCCCTTCTCTCCGCGCAGCGTGCGCTCTCAGTTCCAACATGTCTTCATCATCGTCAAGGTCGACAACCCCAACTCTGAGAACACACGATACAGGTCAGTGTCAAGAGACATCAAGGGCAGGGAGGCAGCTCAGGTGTTCACATGCTCCTTTAAAAGGGGGATTCCACTGTAATGGGAAATGACTCTTATTGTTTCAGACAGAATGTCATCAGAGTCAAAGTTAGCTGGCACGACTATAAGAAGGTCAATTCTTGTTAGAACAAATAATGTGTTCAGTTTATTATTTATAATGTTGAACATGCGATGCTGTACACACAAATAGACTAGATTTGCTGTGTGTGATTCAGTGTTGCAGTCACCAGATCTAAAGACTGACTAGATCTGCTTTGTGTGTTTCAGTATTGCAGTCACAAGATCTAAAGATTGGATAGATTTGCTGTGTTTGATTCAGTATTGCAGTCACACGATCTAAAGATTGGATAGATTTGCTGTGTTTGATTCAGTGTTGCAGTCACAAGATCTAAAGATTGGATAGATTTGCTGTGTTTGATTCAGTATTGCAGTCACAAGATCTAAAGATTGACTAGATTATGCTGTGTGTGATTCAGTGTTGCAGTCACACGATCTAAAGATTGACTAGATTTGCTGTGTGTGATTCAGTGTTGCAGTCACCAGATCTAAAGATAGACTAGATTTGCTGTGTGTGATTCAGTGTTGCAGTCACCAGATCTAAAGATTACCGCCACGGTTGGCCTAGTGGTAAGGCGTCCGCCCCGTGATCGGGAGGTCGTGGGTTCGAACCCCGGCCGGGTCATTCCTAAGACTTTAAAATTGGCAATCTAGTGGCTGCTCCGCCTGGCGTCTGGCATTATGGGGTTAGTGCTAGGACTGGTTGGTCCGGTGTCAGAATAATGTGACTGGGTGAGACATGAAGCCTGTGCTGCGACTTCTGTCTTGTGTGTGGCGCACGTTATATGTCAAAGCAGCACCGCCCTGATATGGCCCTTCGTGGTCGGCTGGGCGTTAAGCAAACAAACAAGCAAACAAAAGATCTAAAGATTGACTAGATTTGCTTCCTGTGTTTCAGCATTGCAGTCACCAGATCTAAAGATTGACTAGATCTGATTCCTGTGTTTCAGTATTGCAGTCACCAGATCTAAAGACTGACTAGATTAGCTGTGTGTGATTCAGTGTTGCAGTCACCAGATCTAAAGACTGACTAGATCTGCTTTGTGTGTTTCAGTATTGCAGTCACCAGATCTAAAGACGTTCCAGCTTTCGGCCCACCGATACCTGTTAACGGGGGATTCTGTAAATCACCGGAGTTTGTCGACTTCCTCATGGCCAAAAGTGAGCTGCTGCTCTAGAAACACATACAGCACATCAGGTGGCAAATAAGGGAGACAAGTGTTTTATCAAGGAGACAGGTGTTGACACAGACATCCAGCACATCTGGTGCCAAATAAGGGAGACAAGTGTTTTATCAGGGAGACAGGTGTTGACAGAGACATACAGCACATCAGGTGCCAAATAAGGGAGACAAGTGTTTTATCAGGGAGACAGGTGTTGACACAGACATCCAGCACATCAGGTGCCAAATAAGGGAGACAGGTGTTTTATCAGGGAGACAGGTGTTGACAGAGACATACAGCACATCAGGTGCCAAATATGGAAGACAGGTGTTTTATTAGGGAGACAGGTGTTGACAGAGAAAACACAGCAGGTGTCATATCAGGACAAATGGGGGAAGGGGGGAGGGGTGTGATTTAGTGGGTATGTGTGTGGGGACAGTTGGGGTTTAAGGGTTTGATGCTAATGAGTACTGTGAAACCCCCTTTTAAGACCCTCCGGTTTG
Organism: Littorina saxatilis; assembly: GCF_037325665.1. NCBI lineage: Eukaryota > Metazoa > Mollusca > Gastropoda > Littorinimorpha > Littorinidae > Littorina > Littorina saxatilis. The sequence goes on from NC_090261.1 coordinate 63,141,909, forward strand.
AGACTTACTCCTTTTTAAGACCTAGCTTTTTCACATTTTCTTTTCATAACCTCATTTTAAGTCTCCCTCCTTTTTCAGACCTCAGTTTGTCAGATGTTTGGATGTCTTAAAGGAGGGGGTCCACTGTAGAAGATGGAACAGAATGGTTTAGCCCTTGGTTCCACTGTAGAAGATGGAACAGAATGGTTTAGCCCTTGGGTTCCACTGTAGAAGATGGAACAGAATGGTTTAGCCCTTGGGTTCCACTGTAGAAGATGGAACAGAATGGTTTAGCCCTTGGGTTCCACTGTAGAAGATGGAACAGAATGGTTTAGCCCTTGGGTTCCACTGTAGAAGATGGAACAGAATGGTTTAGCCCTTGGAGTCCACTGTAGAAGATGGAACAGGATGGTTTAGCCCTTGGGTTCCACTGTAGAAGATGGAACAGAATGGTTTAGCCCTTGGGTTCCACTGTAGAAGATGGAACAGAATGGTTTAGCCCTTGGAGTCCACTGTAGAAGATGGAACAGGATGGTTTAGCCCTTGGGTTCCACTGTAGAAGATGGAACAGAATGGTTTAGCCCTTGGGTTCCACTGTAGAAGATGGAACAGAATGGTTTAGCCCTTGGGTTCCACTGTAGAAGATGGAACAGAATGGTTTAGCCCTTGGGTTCCACTGTAGAAGATGGAACAGAATGGTTTAGCCCTTGGGTTCCACTGTAGAAGATGGAACAGAATGGTTTAGCCCTTGGTTCCACTGTAGAAGATGGAACAGAATGGTTTAGCCCTTGGGTTCCACTGTAGAAGATGGAACAGAATGGTTTAGCCCTTGGGTTCCACTGTAGAAGATGGAACAGAATGGTTTAGCCCTTGGGTTCCACTGTAGAAGATGGAACAGAATGGTTTAGCCCTTGGGTTCCACTGTAGAAGATGGAACAGAATGGTTTAGCCCTTGGGTTCCACTGTAGAAGATGGAACAGAATGGTTTAGCCCTTGGGTTCCACTGTAGAAGATGGAACAGAATGGTTTAGCCCTTGGGTTCCACTGTAGAAGATGGAACAGAATGGTTTAGCCCTTGGGTTCCACTGTAGAAGATGGAACAGAATGGTTTAGCCCTTGGGTTCCACTGTAGAAGATGGAACAGAATGGTTTAGCCCTTGGGTTCCACTGTAGAAGATGGAACAGAATGGTTTAGCCCTTGGGTTCCACTGTAGAAGATGGAACAGAATGGTTTAGCCCTTGGGTTCCACTGTAGAAGATGGAACAGAATGGTTTAGCCCTTGGGTTCCACTGTAGAAGATGGAACAGAATGGTTTAGCCCTTGGGTTCCACTGTAGAAGATGGAACAGAATGGTTTAGCCCTTGGGTTCCACTGTAGAAGATGGAACAGAATGGTTTAGCCCTTGAGTTCCACTGTAGAAGATGGAACAGAATGGTTTAGCCCTTGGGTTCCACTGTAGAAGATGGAACAGAATGGTTTAGCCCTTGGTTCCACTGTAGAAGATGGAACAGAATGGTTTAGCCCTTGGGTTCCACTGTAGAAGATGGAACAGAATGGTTTAGCCCTTGGGTTCCACTGTAGAAGATGGAACAGAATGGTTTAGCCCTTGGGTTCCACTGTAGAAGATGGAACAGAATGGTTTAGCCCTTGGGTTCCACTGTAGAAGATGGAACAGAATGGTTTAGCCCTTGGAGTCCACTGTAGAAGATGGAACAGGATGGTTTAGCCCTTGGGTTCCACTGTAGAAGATGGAACAGAATGGTTTAGCCCTTGGAGTCCACTGTAGAAGATGGAACAGGATGGTTTAGCCCTTGGGTTCCACTGTAGAAGATGGAACAGAATGGTTTAGCCCTTGGGTTCCACTGTAGAAGATGGAACAGAATGGTTTAGCCCTTGGGTTCCACTGTAGAAGATGGAACAGAATGGTTTAGCCCTTGGGTTCCACTTTAGAAGATGGAACAGAATGGTTTAGCCCTTGGGTTCCACTGTAGAAGATGGAACAGAATGGTTTAGCCCTTGGGTTCCACTGTAGAAGATGGAACAGAATGGTTTAGCCCTTGGGTTCCACTGTAGAAGATGGAACAGAATGGTTTAGCCCTTGGGTTCCACTGTAGAAGATGGAACAGAATGGTTTAGCCCTTGGAGTCCACTGTAGAAGATGGAACAGAATGGTTTAGCCCTTGGGTTCCACTGTAGAAGATGGAACAGAATGGTTTAGCCCTTGGGTTCCACTGTAGAAGATGGAACAGAATGGTTTAGCCCTTGGAGTCCACTGTAGAAGATGGAACAGGATGGTTTAGCCCTTGGGTTCCACTGTAGAAGATGGAACAGAATGGTTTAGCCCTTGGGTTCCACTGTAGAAGATGGAACAGAATGGTTTAGCCCTTGGGTTCCACTGTAGAAGATGGAACAGAATGGTTTAGCCCTTGGGTTCCACTGTAGAAGATGGAACAGAATGGTTTAGCCCTTGGGTTCCACTGTAGAAGATGGAACAGAATGGTTTAGCCCTTGGGTTCCACTGTAGAAGATGGAACAGAATGGTTTAGCCCTTGGGTTCCACTGTAGAAGATGGAACAGAATGGTTTAGCCCTTGGAGTCCACTGTAGAAGATGGAACAGAATGGTTTAGCCCTTGGGTTCCACTGTAGAAGATGGAACAGAATGGTTTAGCCCTTGGGTTCCACTGTAGAAGATGGAACAGAATGGTTTAGCCCTTGGAGTCCACTGTAGAAGATGGAACAGGATGGTTTAGCCCTTGGGTTCCACTGTAGAAGATGGAACAGAATGGTTTAGCCCTTGGAGTCCACTGTAGAAGATGGAACAGGATGGTTTAGCCCTTGGAGTCCACTGTAGAAGATGGAACAGAATGGTTTAGCCCTTGGTTCCACTGTAGAAGATGGAACAGAATGGTTTAGCCCTTGGGTTCCACTGTAGAAGATGGAACAGAATGGTTTAACCCTTGGAGTCCACTGTAGAAGATGGAACAGAATGGTTTAGCCCTTGGGTTCCACTGTAGAAGATGGAACAGAATGGTTTAGCCCTTGGGTTCCACTGTAGAAGATGGAACAGAATGGTTTAGTCCTTGGAGTCCACTGTAGAAGATGGAACAGAATGGTTTAGCCCTTGGGTTCCACTGTAGAAGATGGAACAGAATGGTTTAGCCCTTGGAGTCCACTGTAGAAGATGGAACAGAATGGTTTAGCCCTTGGGTTCCACTGTAGAAGATGGAACAGAATGGTTTAGTCCTTGGGTTCCACTGTAGAAGATGGAACAGAATGGTTTAGCCCTTGGAGTCCACTGTAGAAGATGGAACAGAATGGTTTAGTCCTTGGGTTCCACTGTAGAAGATGGAACAGAATGGTTTAGCCTTTGGAGTCCACTGTAGAAGATGGAACAGAATGGTTTAGCCCTTGAGTTCCACTGTAGAAGATGGAACAGAATGGTTTAGCCCTTGGGTTCCACTGTAGAAGATGGAACAGAATGGTTTAGTCCTTGGAGTCCACTGTAGAAGATGGAACAGAATGGTTTAGCCCTTGGGTTCCACTGTAGAAGATGGAACAGAATGGTTTAGCCCTTGGAGTCCACTGTAGAAGATGGAACAGAATGGTTTAGCCCTTGGGTTCCACTGTAGAAGATGGAACAGAATGGTTTAGCCCTTGGGTTCCACTGTAGAAGATGGAACAGAATGGTTTAGCCCTTGGAGTCCACTGTAGAAGATGGAACAGAATGGTTTAGCCCTTGGGTTCCACTGTAGAAGATGGAACAGAATGGTTTAGCCCTTGGAGTCCACTGTAGAAGATGGAACAGGATGGTTTAGCCCTTGGGTTCCACTGTAGAAGATGGAACAGAATGGTTTAGCCCTTGGAGTCCACTGTAGAAGATGGAACAGGATGGTTTAGCCCTTGGAGTCCACTGTAGAAGATGGAACAGGATGGTTTAGCCCTTGGAGTCCACTGTAGAAGATGGAACAGAATGGTTTAGCCCTTGGAGTCCACCAGTTATGACTGCTACATTACCTCCCCTTTGTTAATTCCCTACCCTTCCTTCGGCTCCCTCCCTACCTCAGTGTTCCTGTACAGCTGGACGTGAGGTACTTGCTGTGTTCCTGTACGGCTGGACGTGAGGTACTTGCTGTTTCCTTCCTGTATAGTATTAGTAGTGTGTAAAGTAACCAAGTACATCATGTTACACCCCCTTCTTTCAATAGACTTTCAATCTGTAAGCTGCTAAAAGTGAGTGTGATGTTATTTTCAGTCATCAACGCAGAGAATGCGGCCCACAAGTCTGAAAAGTTCCGCACGATGGCGCAGCGCACCCGGCAGGAATACCTCAAGGATCTGGCCGCCAACTTCTCTACAAACAGCACTCTGGACTCGGGCTCCAAACTCAGTGAGTACCGTTTTGTTGTGTCTGACTGGACTCATGGTCCAAGCTCAGTGAGTACCATTTTGTTGTGTCTGACTGGACTCATGGTCCAAGCTCAGTGAGTACCGTTTTGTTGTGTCTGACTGGACTCATGGTCCAAGCTCAGTGAGTACCATTTTGTTGTGTCTGACTGGACTCGGGGTCCAAGCTCAGTGAGTACACGTTTCTTCTGGTGGCAGGAAGTAAGTGTTGCACTGTACATGACGTGACATGACACCTGTTACAAGTCAATTCCTCCTGGGTAGTGGCAGACAGAAAGCATAGTGTACATGACGTGACATGACACCTGTTACAGGTCAATTCCTCCTGGGTAGTGGCAGACAGAAAGCATAGTGTACATGATGTGACATGACACCTGTTACAGGTCAATTCCTTCTGGGTAGTGGCAGACAGAAAGCATAGTGTACATGATGTGACATGACACCTGTTACAGGTCAATTCCTTCTGGGTAGTGGCAGACAGAAAGCATAGTGTACATGATGTGACATGACACCTGTTACAGGTCAATTCTTTCTGGGTAGTGGCAGACAGAAAGCATAGTGTACATGACGTGACATGACACCTGTTACAGGTCAATTCTTTCTGGGTAGTGGCGGACAGAAAGCATAGTGTACATGATGTGACATGACACCTGTTACAGGTCAATTCTTTCTGGGTAGTGGCAGACAGAAAGCATAGTTTACATGACGTGACTGTCACGCACACATGCACAAAACACTCACGCAGTCTGTCATCCACGACTCAAAACAATCTTACTCTTTCGACTACAAAACACAAGTTGACACGAACAGTAGATTAAGGACGTTTCTTACAAAAAATCAATTATACATAACATAAATATATATACCACTCATTAACAAACCATACAACTCTTTCTTACGATAACTTTGACAACGACAACAAGATCAAACAGTAATAAAGTCAATAACAACAAAAAATAATTATTTTCCTTTTAACGCATCTTTCACACCTCTCACTTTCGCTCAGTTCACAATGACGTTATAGTTCCTGCACTTTTAGCTGTTAGGACGGCTTAGGCTAATGTTACCATGAATGCGTATCCGAAATCGTCCATGAACTTGGGTTAATGAAGCCGTAGTGCGAAGCGACAGGAGCCATCGGTGACGTCAAGTCCTTGCCAGGCGAGCAGTGCCGTCGTCGAAACTGAGTGGAGCAGGCAGACATCTCTTCAGTAGTAGGCCATTTCAAAGCCTCCGCATGGTGAAAAACAACCTGGAATGGTGAACGCAAGACTTAGTTCACGGTAACAGTAACATCGCCCACCCGTCCTTATAATTTAACAACCAAGTGCAGGATTACATGGACATAACTCTTTACTCTCACTCTCATGCATCTCGAACACACATACCAACGGACTTATACATTTAATTCTGCTAAGTATGAAGTCCAATGAATAATACCAAATTCATTCTACAAACAAAACTGTCAACCAATCTAGGTAACTCTCCTTTCAACCAAAACACGTTCATCCAATAATATACCAAACCATTTTCCAAAACGAACTCACAAATTCATTCCGTTTAAGTACAAAGTTAAAACACACACGTGCACACTGTACATTCCGCCATCTTGGACTGACCGGTTTTCCTAAGTCAATGAACAAATCTAAGCCTGAGAATAATTTAACTGTAACCCACACATAATATTTAATGATTGCATACCACATCCTGGTTGCATTGAAGTAGCCATAACAATATCCCCTGCCATTGATAACAGGTTTCCGGCGTCTGCTCTATGTAAACAGACCCTACGTTCAACGAATAACGGATTCGCTTGGAACGCAAGCTTTCTTTCCTCGGCTAAAGGCAAAGAACGAATGAATAACAAGAGGCGAAGCCATCAAGGCTCACGTAAGAAATCGACAAACAGAAACACAAACTCAATCACTCCGTCACACACACACACACACACACACACACACACACACACACACACACACACACACACACACACACACACACACACATACACACACACACAGAAAGAGCATAGGTGAAACTGTGCAAGAAAGCGAGACACTAGATCTAGATCTGTCTGTCTGCATGTAGCCTACTTACAAGGACACGACTGCCAACTAGTCTCGGCGCGCTCAAAACTATTAATGACCGAGACTTTCCTTCGCGTGACCCTCTTGCGTCATAATGTGACGTCAATGTAATGTGACGTCTTCAAATGTTAGAGTTTCTACCACAGACATACACACGCACAGACGCACGCACGCACGCACGCACAGACAGACAAAGTTACGATCGCATAGGCTACACTTACGTGAGCCAAAAAGGAGTATCTACGAGCTCGAATTTAGCTCTGAGTTCACCTTACAAAATACAAGTAAATTACACGTGAAATACCTGAGCACGAGCTCCACGAGACACTTGAAGTTAACCAGCGTCTACCAGTGTGACAGGTGAAATAGAGGGACACAGGCGCTCCAATACAATACCTTTAACACCACAGCATAAAAGTATGCTAATATTAAAGCCGCTTGTGACAGTGACATGACACCAGTTACAGGTCAATTCCTCCTGGGTAGTGGCAGACAGAAAGCATAGTGTACATGATGTGACATGACACCTGTTACAGGTCAATTCTTTCTGGGTAGTGGCAGACAGAAAGCATAGTGTACATGATGTGACATGACACCAGTTACAGGTCAATTCCTCCTGGGTAGTTTCAGACAGAAAAGTGGCAGACAGAAAGCATAGTGTACATGACGTGACATGACACCTGTTACAGGTCAATTCTTCCTGGGTAGTGGCAGACAGAAAGCATAGTGTACATGACGTGACATGACACCAGTTACAGGTCAATTCCCCCTGGGTAGTGGCAGACAGAAAGCATAGTGTACATTAAGTTTACCTGTTATATGTAAATCCGTGCAAGGCAGTGGCAGGAAGTATGGGTTGTGGTGTATATGTAGTGACATGAAGTGTACATGATGTTTACCTGTTACAGGTAAATTCGCGCTGGGCAGTGGCAGGAAGTATGGGTTTTGGTGTACATGTAGTGACATGAAGTGTACATGATGTTTACCTGTTACAGGTAAATTCGCGCTGGGCAGTGGCAGGAAGAAGGAGAAGAGCAAGCAGAAAGTTGTGCCGGACATGTTCGCCAAGGGTGCCCTCGTCTGGAATGTTCAGGTTGGTGCACTATCTGTATGTGTGTGATATGATTTGATAGTTGTTGCTTTTTGGGTCCAGCGGACCATATAGGCCAAATCAGGACCCCATCTGTATACATGTGTGTGTGTGTGTGTGTGTATGTGTGTGTTTGTGTGTGTGTGTGTGTGTGGAAGTATGTGTGTGTGTGTGGATGTATGTGTGTGTGTGTTTGTGTGTGTGTGTGTGTGTGTGTGTGTTTGAATGTGTGTGTTTGAATGTGTGTGTGTCTGTGTGTGTCTGTGTGTTTGTATGTGTGTGTGTGTGTGTTTTGTATGTGTGTGTGTGTCTCTGTGTTTGTCTGTCTGTCTGTTTATATATGTGTGTGCATGCATGTGATGTGTGTTTTGTAAGTCTACATGTGAGATCCAGTTATGAGGTGTATTCCACGTTGTTGCTGTTTGTTGTAATGTTTTTTTTATCTCTACACATGTACTATGGGGAGCTGAGGTCTGACTGTGTGTTCCGTTGTTGTGATGTTTTTTCTGACTACACTACGCTATGGGGAGCTGAGGTCTGTGTGTTGTGTTGTTGTGATGTTTTTTCTGACTACACTACGCTATGGGGAGCTGAGGTCTGTGTGTTGCGTTGTTGTTATGTTTTTTCTGACTACACTACGCTATGGGGAGCTGAGGTCTGACTGTGCGTTGCGTTGTTGTTATGTTTTTTCTGACTACACTACGCTATGGGGAGCTGAGGTCTGTGTGTTGTGTTGTTGTGATGTTTTTTCTGACTACACTACGCTATGGGGAGCTGAGGTCTGTGTGTTGCGTTGTTGTTATGTTTTTTCTGACTACACTACGCTATGGGGAGCTGAGGTCTGACTGTGTGTTGTGTTGTTGTGATGTTTTTTCTGACTACACTACGCTATGGGGAGCTGAGGTCTGTGTGTTGCGTTGTTGTTATGTTTTTTCTGACTACACTACGCTATGGGGAGCTGAGGTCTGACTGTGTGTTGTTGTTATGTTTTTCCTGACTACACTACGCTATGGGGAGCTGAGGTCTGACTGTGTGTTGCGTTGTTGTTATGTTTTTTCTGACTACACTACGCTATGGGGAGCTGAGGTCTGACTGTGTGTTGTTGTTATGTTTTTCCTGACTACACTACGCTATGGGGAGCTGAGGTCTGTGTGTTGTGTTGTTGTGATGTTTTTTCTGACTACACTACGCTATGGGGAGCTGAGGTCTGACTGTGTGGTGTTGTTATGTTTTTTCTGACTACACTACGCTATGGGGAGCTGAGGTCTGTGTGTTGCGTTGTTGTTATGTTTTTTCTGACTACACTACGCTATGGGGAGCTGAGGTCTGTGTGTTGCGTTGTTGTTATGTTTTTTCTGACTACACTACGCTATGGGGAGCTGAGGTCTGTGTGTTGCGTTGTTGCAGGTGGAGGACATGAGCAGCGCGGTGCAGGTGGAGAGCATGGTTGCCATAGCAGCAGACACCATCGTGGTGGTGGACGCAGCGACCAAAGACGTCATCTTCACTGTGCCTTGCAGCACCGTCATCGGCTGGACACTGCAGGCGTCAAGGTCTGTGCTGCCCCTTGCTGGGGGGGGGGGGGGGGGGATGGATGGTGGGAGGGATAGGGTCATGTTTTTGTTATAGGAGTGTTATGTCGAAGCTTGTGTGTGTTGCAGTATACGGCTGTACCTTGTTGCACTTGTGGTGTGTGTGTGTGTGTTGCAGTATACGACTGTTCCTTGTTACACTTGTGGTGTGTGTGTGTTGCAAGTATACGGCTGTACCTTGTTAGTGTTACATTTGTTATGTGTGTGTGTTGCAGTATACGGCTGTACCTTGTTACACTTGTGTTGTGTGTGTGTGTTGCAGAATACGACTGTACTTTGTTACACTTCTGCTGTGTGTGTGTTGCAGTATACGGCTGGACCTTGTTACACTCGTGGTGTGTGTGTGTTGCAGTATACGACTGTACCTTGTTACACTTGTGTTGTGTGTGTTGCAGTATACGGCTGTACCTTGTTACACTTGTGTTGTGTGTGTGTGTTGCAGAATACGACTGTACCTTGTTACACTTGTGTTGTGTGTGTTGCAGTATACGACTGTACTTTGTTACACTTGTGGTGTGTGTGTGTTGCAGTATACGACTGTACTTTGGCCAGGGGGAGTGCATCTTGCTGAGACCGCTGAGTGGAGACATGGAAGAGATGACGGAGATCATCACGCGTCTGACTGCCGTCTCCCAGGGCACGGAGGTAGGTGTCTATGTTGCTATTAAAGCTTCAACTCTACGGCTGACGAACTCTCTGACCTGCACCGAGAACAGTGGCAAAAAACTTTTAACATCACTATGCCCATAAATAGAGGTAATTTTTAAATAGGCGTTGCGCTCTCCCAGTTTCCGTAGCGACGATAGCCAATACTGGCTCCTGCAACGTACCCATACTACATCCAGACCAGAACAGTACGGTGAGTGCCCATTGATGGACCTTGCCTGCTGATGCAGAAAACACATTGATCTCAATGTTCGTATGGAAAGACAGTAGAGCTAGCTAGGTGACGTGTAGCGTCCGGGAAATCCTGGACAGACTGTAAAGCCAGAAGTGTGACAGACTTGGCCTAGCCAGGTGACGTGCAGCGTCGCGGAAATTCTGGACAGACTGTGAAGCCAGAAGTGTGACAGACTTGGCCTAGCCAGGTGACGTGCAGCGTCGCGGCAACCCTGGACAGACTGTGAAGCCAGAAGTGTGACAGACTTGGCCTAGCCAGGTGACGTGCAGCGTCGCGGCAACCCTGGACAGACTGTGAAGCCAGAAGTGTGACAGACTTGGCCTAGCCAGGTGACGTGCAGCGTCACGGCAACCCTGGACAGACTGTGAAGCCAGAAGTGTGACAGACTTGGCCTAGCCAGGTGACGTGCAGCGTCGCGGCAACCCTGGACAGACTGTGAAGCCAGAAGTGTGACAGACTTGGCCTAGCCAGGTGACGTGCAGCGTCGCGGCAACCCTGGACAGACTGTGAAGCCAGAAGTGTGACAGACTTGGCCTAGCCAGGTGACGTGCAGCGTCGCGGAAATCCTGGACAGACTGTAGTATGACTGACTTGGCGACAGGGCGCTGTGCTCATTAACCCACAGGGCGCTTCACACGGGGCGACCCAGGTGGTGCTGTTATGTGCTGTGCTGTTTTTGTCTTATTTGTGCTTTTACTGAACGTAACGGACTGGGTGACTGACTGTCATGCTGGGGGTTATTGTGTGTGTTTACAGACGGTGAAACTAGACTCAAGCGTAACGGACTGGGTGACTGACTAACATGCTGGGGGTTATTGTGTGTGTTTACAGACGGTGAAACTAGACTCAAGCGTAATGGACTGGGTCATTGACTATCATGCTGGATGTTATTGTGTGTGTTTACAGACGGTGAAACTAGACTCAAGGGTAACGGACTGGGTCACTGACTAACATGCTGGGGGTTATTGTGTGTGTTTACAGACGGTGAAACTAGACTCAAGGGTAACGGACTGGGTGACTGACTGTCATGCTGGAGGTTATTGTGTGTGTTTACAGACGGTGAAACTAGACTCAAGCGTAACGGACTGGGTGACTGACTAACATGCTGGGGGTTATTGTGTGTGTTTACAGACGGTGAAACTAGACTCAAGCGTAACGGACTGGGTGACTGACTAACATGCTGGGGGTTATTGTGTGTGTTTACAGACGGTGAAACTAGACTCAAGCGTAACGGACTGGGTGACTGACTAACATGCTGGGGGTTATTGTGTGTGTTTACAGACGGTGAAACTAGACTCAAGCGTAACGGACTGGGTGACTGACTAACATGCTGGGGGTTATTGTGTGTGTTTACAGACAGTGAAACTAGACTCAAGCGTAACGGACTGGGTGACTGACTAACATGCTGGGGGTTATTGTGTGTGTTTACAGACGGTGAAACTAGACTGAAGCGTAACGGACTGGGTCACTGACTAACATGCTGGGGGTTATTGTGTGTGTTTTCAGACGGTGAAAATGGTGTTGAAACGTAACGGACTTGGTCAGCTGGGGTTCCACATCCAGTCGGAGGGGATAGTGACTGACGTAGAGCCGTACGGCTTTGCCTGGGAGGTGGGTCTGCGCAAGGGGAGCCGCCTGGTTGAGATCTGCAAGGTGGCCACCAGCACCCTCAACCACGACCAGATCGTCGACCTTCTCCGCACCTCCGCCGTCGTCAAGGTCGTTGTGGTGCCACCCCTTGAGGATGGAACGCCCAGGTAACGTGGCCTCTCTGCATCTCATCTCACCTGTCTGCTTTCACTCAGCCCTACACTCAGCCACACCTACACTCAGCCCTACACCGCCCTACACTCAGCCACACCTACACTCAGCCACACCTACACTCAGCCACACCTACACTCAGCCACACCTACACTCAGCCACACCTACACTCAGCCCTACACCGCCCTACACTCAGCCACACCTACACAGCTACACCTACACTCAGCCACACCTACACTCAGCCACACCTACACTCAGCCACACCTACTTTCATTGCCATAAGACATGTATGGAGGGAAGACATGCCTGAGGAAGGTTTCCCTTGTCACCTCTCTCCCTTCTTTGTGTCCCACAGTCCCTTTACCCTCTCCACGTGTCAACTGGACCATGGTCAACATACACTTGTCACCTCTCTCCCTTCTTTGTGTCCCACAGTCCCTCTACCCTCTCCACGTGTCAACTGGACCATGGTCAACATACACTTGTCACCTCTCTCCCTTCTGTGTGTCCCACAGTCCCTTTACCCTCTCCACGTGTCAACTGGACCATGGTCAACATACACTTGTCACCTCTCTCCCTTCTGTGTGTCCCACAGTCCCTTTACCCTCTCCACGTGTCAACTGGACCATGGTCAACATACACTTGTCACCTCTCTCCCTTCTTTGTGTCCCACAGTCCCTCTACCCTCTCCACGTGTCAACTGGACCATGGTCAACATACACTTGTCACCTCTCTCCCTTCTGTGTGTCCCACAGTCCCTTTACCCTCTCCACGTGTCAACTGGACCATGGTCAACATACACTTGTCACCTCTCTCCCTTCTTTGTGTCCCACAGTCCCTCTACCCTCTCCACGTGTCAACTGGACCATGGTCAGCATACACTTGTCATACCTTGTAGTATTCTTGTCAACTCTTTTCTCCAAGTGCACTTTAAATGTTCATCGAAATGTACCTCTTCGTATGGCTGGCACTGTGCAGTTAAACACAGTTTTGCCAGCAGCAAACATCAAGACACTGTTGTCTTGTCTGTGTACGTTTACCGTGATCTATTTCTGTGATGGTCGTTGTGTGTACGTTTACCGTGATCTTTTTCTGTGATGATCGTTGTGTGTACCTTTACCGTGATCCTTTTCTGTGATGGTCGTTGTGTGTACGTTTACCATGATCCTTTTCTGTGATGGTTGTTGTGTGTACGTTTACCGTGATCCTTTTCTGTGATGGTCGTTGTGTGTACGGTTACCGTGATCCTTTTCTGTGATGGTCGTTGTGTGTACGTTTACCGTGATCCTTTTCTGTGATGGTCGTTGTGTGTACCCTTTTTGTCAGTGTGGTTGTTGTGTCCAGTGTTGTTGTTGTGTCCAGTGTTACTGTCGTGTTACTGAATCATGTGATGGTCGTTGTGTGTACCCTTTCTGTCAGTATGGTTGTTGTGTCCAGTATTACTGTCGTGTTACTGAATCATGTGATGGTCGTTGTGTGTGCCCTTTCTTTCAGTGTGGTTGTTGTGTCCAGTGTTACTGTCGTGTTACTGAATTGTGTGATGGTCGTTGTGTGTACCCTTTCTGTCAGTATGGTTGTTGTGTCCAGTGTTACTGTCGCAGACCTGTTTACCCTTACGATTTTGGCGTAATTTACTACGATTTTCTGCAAAAAATACGCCATTCCGCTATCCGTGTGAAGACTACGATTTTCATAAATAAAAAAAATGTAAAAAATAAAAATAATTTTTTTTTTAATATTTTTTTTATTTTTTATTAATTCACATGTTTGGCATTGTTTTTTTCAATGGCAAAATGGGGTGAAAAAGCACAGGACTGACCAGAGATCATGTCTGTCTGATGAGACGCTGGAGAGCCTTATTCTAGTGGTGAAGTCTCGCCCTCACTCATTCGGCAAGCGCAAGTACAGTAGAGAAGCGCTTGACACACTGAAAAAGGCCTACTACGAGCAAAAGAAAAAGAATCAGTGATGCATGTGCTTTTGATGTGATCTTCTTTGAAATTATGATGACTACAAAAACTGACTGATGTGTTTTGTTTGTAAATGATGGATATATGTGCATGATTGCGTTTCGCAGACACAGTTGTCATGTGCCGCGGCGTTGTAATTGGCGACGAATGCTGGATGATTACTATTTTTGTGCCAGGATTACTATTTTTGGGGCAGAGCATTACTCCAAAACACTAATGGGGGTAAACAGGTCTGCTGTCGTGTTACTGAATCGTGTGATGGTCGTTGTGTGTACCCTTTCTTTCAGTATGGTTGTTGTGTCCAGTGCGACTGTCGTGTTGCTGAATCGTGTGATGGTCGTTGTGTGTACCCTTTCTTTCAGTATGGTTGTTGTGTCCAGTGCGACTGTCGTGTTGCTGAATCGTGTGATGGTCGTTGTGTGTACCCTTTCTGTCAGTGTGGTTGTTGTGTCAAGTGTTACTGTCGTGTTGCTGAATCGTGTGATGGTCGTTGTGTGTACCCTTTCTGTCAGTGTGGTTGTTGTGTCCAGTGTTACTGTCGTGTTACTGAATTGTGTTGTGTCTCAAGGAATTGCAGTGACAATGATGTTCTCTTTGTCAGGTCTCCACGTGTTGCTGTCATGGCGTGTCTTGTCTCTTGTATCCTATGTGATTACAGTGTGACAGGAAATATAGTGTGTAGAGTGTTCTATGGTTACCATGACGATTACATGTTGTGTTACTGTAGTTATCATGGCGATAACACGTTGTGCGTTGTGTCTCCAGGGGCCTGGTGGCGTTCAGCTCCCACCTCCCCATCATCTCCCTGGTGTCTATGCACACCGCCTTCTCTGACCAATCACACTCTCTGTCTCATCACCCACTGGCCAATCAGAGAGCCTCTCTCAGTCTTCCCCAGTTGCCGTTGCCGTCAGCGAGGTATACGCCTCACATTTGGTTCTAGGCTTGCTGTCACTTTGTCTTGCTGCCATACCCGGCTTTGCCCACCTTGCCTTGACTTGACCTTGCCATGACCTGCGCTTGACATGTCTTGACCTTGCCTTCACCCTGGCTGGCTGCCTGCTTGCTGCTACACTGTCTCATAGCTCCTGCACTTAGCTGTTCCATGAGGCACTGTCTCTTGCCATGTGTGTGTGTGTGTGTGTGTGTGTGTGTTCGTGTGTGTGTGCGTGTGTGTGTGCATGCGTACGTGCGTGTGTGTGTGCGTGCGTGCGTGCATGCGTTTGTGTAATTAAAAACATTATGACCCAATTTAAAAATGTTTAAATAAAAACCAAGTTGCCTGAAGAGAGTTAATGTAGTCAATCTGTTGGCCTGAAACTAAAAGATCAACACTGAAAACAAGTCATTTTCGCCAGTGGGCATTCTGAAATGAAACTTTGGCAGTACATGTAACAATCATTTGTCTGTATATATGCGAAATGATGATGTTTTGGGGATGTATGTCTACAAACCTTTGACGGATTTTAAAACATTTTCCTGAAGATTGCATAACATCTGTGTAAATGCCTACACTGAGCTATGGTACCCCTCAAAATTGACACCAAAACCTGGTTTGGCCGGCAGTCATGTGACACCAAAACCTGGTTTGGCCGGCAGTCATGTGACACCAAAACCTGGTTTGGCCGGCAGTCATGTGACACCAAAACCTGGTTTGGCCGGCAGTCATGTGACACCAAAACCTGGTTTGGCCGGCAGTCATGTGACCACTGTAAAATAAATCTTTGATCCGAAAAGGGTGCTTGATAGCCAAGTTGAGTGCCTTAAATGGCATTGACAGTTTGAATAAAAAGACACTTCAATGAATGTTTTAGTTGTGGTACGAAAATCGGGGCAATAATTTGTTTACACAGTTTAGTACCGAGGCAGAGAAAGGTCTCTGGACAGGGTAACGGGTGTTTCCAACAAGTGAGATTGAAGTAATGGCTGTTAGGGTCTTGCGTTCTCATAAGGGTATAAGTGATTCTATGACCTTGACATAACGTGAAATAACAATTCCTATCTAGATGTACATATTTATAACCACACTTAATATAAGCTTAGCTTGTTGTGTGGCCACAAATGTTTATATCGTATATACATGCCACCCTGTATTTCATTAATAAAATCTTGTTTGAACCAAGTAATGGCTGTTTAGTACTGAGGCAGAGAAAGGACTCTGGACAGGGTAACGGGTGTTTCCAACAAGTGAGATTGAAGTAATGGCTGTTTACATCTTGACATCAACAACCTTTTTGTGTCTTTGCTGATCACTATCTCTGGTGCAAACCAGTGATGGAGTTACAAACAATGATGGTGTTTTGGATAGTGTTGTAGTTACAATGGCGGTGTTACAAACAATGGCGGTGTTACAGACAATGACGGTGTTACAAACAATGGTGATGTTACAAACAATGACGGTGTTACAGACAATGGCGGCGTTACAGACAATGACGGTGTTACAGACAATGACGGTGTTACAGACAATGATGGTGTTGCAGGCAATGACGGTGTTACAGACAATGACGGTGTTACAGACAATGACAGTGTTACAGACAATGACGGTGTTACAAACAATGATGGTGTTACAGATCGAGATGGAGTTTCAAACAATGATGGTGTTTTAATGATGGTGTTACAGATCGAGATGGAGTTACAAACAATGATGGTGTTTTGGATAGTGTTGTAGTTACAATGGCGGTGTTACAAACAATGGCGGTGTTACAGACAATGACGGTGTTACAAACAATGGTGATGTTACAAACAATGACGGTGTTACAGACAATGGCGGCGTTACAGACAATGACGGTGTTACAGACAATGACGGTGTTACAGACAATGATGGTGTTACAGACAATGACGGTGTTACGGACAATGACGGTGTTACGGACAATGACAGTGTTACGGGCAATGGCGGTGTTACAGGCAATGGCAGTGTTAGAAACAACGACGGTGTTACAGACAATGATGGTGTTACAAACAATGGCGGTGTTACAGACAATGGCGGTGTTACAGACAATGGCGGTGTTAAGACAATGATGGTGTTACAGACAATGGCGGTGTTACAGACAATGGCGGTGTTACAGACAATGGTGGTGTTACAGACAATGACGGCGTTACAGACAATGGCGGTGTTACAGACAATGGCGGTGTTAGAAACAATGACGGTGTTATAGACAATGATGGTGTTACAAACAATGGCGGTGTTACAAACAATGATGGTGTTACAGACAATGATGGTGGTACAGACAATGGCGGTGTTACAGACAATGGCGGTGTTACAGACAATGGTGGTGTTAGAAACAATGACGGTGTTACAGACAATTGCGGTGTTACAGACAATGGCGGTGTTACAGACAATGACGGTGTTACAGACAATGACGGTGTTACAGACAATGACGGTGTTATAAACAATGGCGGTGTTACAGACAATGACGGTGTTACAGACAATGATGGTGTTACAGACAATGATGGTGGTACAGACAATGACAGTGTTACAGACAATGACGGTGTTACAAACAATGACGGTGTTACAGACAATGACAGTGTTACAGACAATGACGGTGTTACAAACAATGATGGTGTTACTGACAATGACGGTGTTGCAGGCAATGATGGTGTTACAGACAATGATGGTGTTTTAGATAGTGTTGTAGTTACAGACAATGGCGGTGTTACAAACAATGGCGGTGTTACAAACAATGACGGTGTTACAGACAATGGTGGTGTTACAAACAATGACGGTGTTACAGACAATGACAGTGTTACAGACAATGATGGTGTTACAAACAATGACGGTGTTACAGACAATGACGGTGTTTTAGATAGTGTTGTAGTTACAGACAATGGCGGTGTTACAAACAATGGCGGTGCTACAAACAATGACGGTGTTACAGACAATGATGGTGTTACAGACAATGGCGGTGTTACAAACAATGGCGGTGCTACAAACAATGACGGTGTTACAGACAATGATGGTGTTACAAACAATGACGGTGTTAAAGACAATGACGGGGTTTTAGATAGTGTTTGAGTTTTGGGCTTGTTGGTTGATGTGTGTTGTACATCCAGGCTGTCAATGAGCTGTTCCATGCTGCTTGAAATCAGGCTAGGTCACCGGCTGTTTGATGACTGTCTTGCATTCACAGTGCTATGTATGTTTGTTTCTCAGTGCTATGTGTGTTGTTTATTTGACTGTGTCATGCATTCACAGTGCTATGTGTGTTGTTTGTTATTTGACTGTGTCATGCATTCACAGTGCTATGTGTGTTGTTTGTTTCTCAGTGCTATGTGTGTTGTTTGTTATTTGACTGTGTCATGTATATTCACAGTGCTATGTGTGTTGTTTGTTTTTCAGTGCTATGTGTGTTGTTTGTTATTTGACTGTGTCATGCATTCACAGTGCTATGTGTGTTGTTTGTTTCTCAGTGCTATGTGTGTTGTTTTTTATTTGACTGTGTCACGCATTCACAGTGCTATGTGTGTTGTTTCTCAGTGCTATGTGTGTTGTTTTTTATTTGACTGTGTCACGCATTCACAGTGCTATGTGTGTTGTTTGTTATTTGACTGTGTCATGCATTCACAGTGCTATGTGTGTTGTTTGTTATTTGACTGTGTCATGCATTCACAGTGCTATGTGTGTTGTTTGTTGTTTTAAATGTGTTTTTTAGTGAACTCATATTTAGCTGGCATGTGTTTGAATACGTTTTGCATTCAGATGAAAACCAGTCACCTGCGTGTTAATCTTAACATAGGTCCCTCATTGAGGTTATCCTGTTGGTGTTGTTAACATAGGTCCCTCATTGAGGTTATCCTGTTGATGTTGTCAACATAGGTCACTCATTGAGGTTATCCTGTTGGTGTTGTTAACATAGGTCGCTCATTGAGGTTATCCTGTTGGTGTTGTTAACATAGGTCGCTCATTGAGGTTATCCTGTTGTTGTTGTTAACATAGGTCGCTCATTGAGGTTATCCTGTTGGTGTTGTTAACATAGGTCGCTCATTGAGGTTAAACTGTTGGTGTTAACATAGGTCGCTCATTGAGGTTATCCTGTTGGTGTTGTTAACATAGGTCGCTCATTGAGGTTACCCTGTTGGTGTTGAACTGCATCTTGCACTCAGACAGTTAACACGCTGTTTTGTGTGGATGGTTGAACTGCATCATGCACTCAGACAGTTAACATGGTGTTTTGTGTGGATGGTTGAACTGCATCTTGCACTCAAACAGTTAACACGCTGTTTTGTGTGTATGGTTGAACTGCATCTTGCACTCAGACAGTTAACACGCTGTTTTGTGTGGATGGTTGAACTGCATCTTGCACTCAGACAGTTAACATGGTGTTTTGAGTGGATGGTTGAACTGCATCTTGAACTCAGACAGGTAACATGATGTTTTGTGTCGATGGTTGAACTGCATCTTGCACTCAGACAGTTAACATGGTGTTTTGTGTGGATGGTTGAACTGCATCATGCACTTAGACAGTTAACATGGTGTTTTGTGTGGATGGTTGAACTGCATCATGCACTTAGACAGTTAACATGGTGTTTTGTGTGGATGGTTGAACTGCATCTTGCACTCAGACAGTTAACACACTGTTTTGTGTGGATGGTTGAACTGCATCTTGCACTCAGACAGTTAACATAGTGTTTTGTGTGGATGGTTGAACTGCATCTTGCACTCAGACAGTTAACATGATGTTTTGAGTGGATGGTTGAACTGCATCTTGCACTCAGACAGTTAACATGCTGTTTTGTGTGGATGGTTCAACTGCATCTTGCACTCAGACAGTTAACATGATGTTTTGAGTGGATGGTTGAACTGCATCTTGCACTCAGACAGTTAACATGCTGTTTTGTGTGGATGGTTCAACTGCATCTTTCCGTCTCCATCTCCTTTACATTACACTGGCAAATATGTTGTAGAATTTTTTGCCCTTGGTTTTGGGCTGGGGTTGTCAATTGCAGAGCGTAAGAATGAGTTTGTTTGCAACAGCAGAGGTGAGAGTACTTTTTATTGTCTTTCTCATAGAACACCAAGAAAAACTCAAACAGTATTCATCCAAATCAAATTCGTGTTCACATGTTAAAACTGAGACATTAAATGGTTTGTTGTTGTTTTTTTGCCGCAGACCCCCCTTCATCCACTGTATATTGCGATCTCAAATCTTTGGACCCCAAAGACCGCGATACAGTGGAAGTCTGCTGTAGCTGTGTGCTTATCTCTGTTTCAGGGGAGACAACCGACCGTCCGTGTCTGGCAGTCGCTCCAGCATCAACACTCCCAATAGCAACCTCACAAACAGCAGCAGCAACTACTACGACCAGTTGACGCAGCGACAGACGGGCGGGGGCAACATGGCCGCCTCTCACGGTTATTCTGACTCCACCCTGTCGTCGGGGCGAGGTTCTGACGATGGCCGCAGCTCGTCTTTCTTCACGCACTCACGCCAGGAGTCGGACGTGTACGCCTCGAGTCACTCGCGCCAGGAGTCCGACCTCTACGCTTCTAGTCACGGCTCTCACGACGGTCACCTCTACGCCTCTAGTCACGGCTCTCACGACGGTCACCTGAGTTCCGGCGACGAACTTCACTCACGTAACGAGTCCCACGACAGTTCCGAGTTCTCTCTGGCCAGTGAGTAAACCTTTGTACTCTGCCCTGCTCTGTGTGTGTGTGTGTGTGTGTGTGTGTGTGCGCGCTTGCGTGGGTGCATGAGAGTGTACATGCATGTCTGTGTGTGTGGGTGTGTGAGTGTGCATGCATGTGTGTGTGTGTGAGAATGTGTGTGTGCGCGTGCATGCATGCGTGAGAGAGAGAGAGGAGAGAGAGGTGGGGGGAAGAAATTGTGAAAGGTTAGGCAGACCTGGGAATCCATACGATTTCGCCATATTCTGTACGCATGATTGTCGAGAATACGATCAGTACGGTCAGTGGGAAAATAATACGACGAGAAAAATTCCTAGACTACTTTTATTCACAAGCCCATCTTGAAGCCGATCCAGTATTTTGACACATAATTACAGTTTTTGTCAGTAAAAATTGAAAAAAGGATTTGTTTTAAATGTACACAAGAATTGAACGGTTCGTCGGAAAGTGCAGTGAGCCTGTCAAACAGTTGAAGTTGACGGATTTCTTTCGTCCTGTGTGAATTCATAAACACTGCAATGGATTTTAAACACTGCAATGGATTTTAATCTTTTTTGTGGGGAATTAAAGTGTACAACAAAATAATGAACTGTAGCAGACGACAAAACTGCCGACTCTGACTGAACCGTGTACTTCGTCCGCCGCGCACTACGGAGGCTTATTTTTAAGGTATGGCACTGTTTTATCTTCTTTATCTTGCTTTTAAAAAAAAAGTGATCAGTTTGATCATTTTCGTTATCGCGAAAAAACGTTAACTCAAAAAAAAATATTGGTCCCTTTCATTTCGTGTAAAGCGATCTCGACTGTATAGGTAAACTTAATTAACGATGTGGCGGACGCGTGTGAAGCATGTTTGAATCATGGATGTTCAAATGCTGTGTGGAGTACGCTCATTTTGGGGAAAATACACCAAGTTTGTTTGAGAATACTCTAAGTGCAAAACAGGGGTTCCCTGGTCTGATATATATATGTGTGTGCGTGTGTGTGTGACTGTGTATGTGTGTGTGTGTACGTGTGTGTGTGTGTGTGTGTGTGTGTGTGTGTGTGTGTGTGTGTGTGTGTGTGTGTGTGTGTGTGTGAGAGAGAGGGAGAGGTGGTGGGGGGGGGGAGAAATTGTGAAAGGTGAGGTGTGTGTTGTGAGAGAAGGAGAGGTGGGGGGGGGGGGAGAAATTGTGAAAGGTGAGTTGTGTGTGTGTGTGTGTGTGTGTGTGTGTGTGTGTGTGTGTGTGTGTGTGTGTGTGTGTGTGAGAGAGGGAGAGGTGGGGGGGGGGAGAAATTGTGAAAGGTGTGTGTGTGTGTGTGTGTGTGTGTGAGGGAGAGGTGGGGGGGGGAGAAATTGTGAAAGGTGAGGTGTGTGTGTGAGAGAGAGAGGGAGAGGTGGGGGGGGGGAGAAATTGTGAAAGGTGAGGTGTGTGTGTGTGTGTGTGTGTGGGAGAGGGAGGTGGGGGGGGGAGAAATTGTGAAAGGTGAGGTGTGTGTGTTGTGAGAGAAGGAGAGGTGGGGGGGGGGGGGGGGGGAGAAATTGTGAAAGGTGAGGTGTGTGTGTGTGTGTGTGTGTGTGTGTGTGTGTGTGTGTGTGTGTGGGAGAGGGAGGTGGGGGGGGGGGGAGAAATTGTGAAAGGTGAGGTGTGTGTGTTGTGAGAGAAGGAGAGGTGGGGGGGGGGGGGAGAAATTGTGAAAGGTGATGTGTGTGTGTGTTGTGAGAGAAGGAGAGGTGGGGGGGGGGGGAAGAAATTGTGAAAGGTGATGTGTGTGTGTGTTGTGAGAGAAGGAGAGGTGGGGGGGGGGGAAGAAATTGTGAAAGGTGAGGTGTGTGTGTGTTGTGAGAGAAGGAGAGGTGGGGGGGGGGGGGAGAAATTGTGAAAGGTGAGGTGTGTGTGTTGTGAGAGAAGGAGAGGTGGGGGGGGGGGGGAGAAATTGTGAAAGGTGAGGTGAATCAGAATCAGAATTTATTGTCATTAAAGCACAGAGCCTATTGACACATACAAGATATATAAGTACAGGAAAACAGCAATATAACATAACATACATGTAATACAAAACCAAGTGGAACAGGGTGAACAAAGAGGACCTGAAGATGAGCATAAGTTAAGGTGTGTGTGTTGTGAGAGGTGGGGGGGGGGGGGGGGAGAAATTGTGAAAGGTGAGGTGTGTGTGTGAAGTGCTTCGAGACATGTAGAAGCACTCCCTACAGTTATGTGCATTGTGTGTTCCTTGAGGAATTCCTTGCACACCATGTGGCTTTTCTGCTGCCACACTGCACTCTTTCTGTCAACAGCTGCAAACTGGATCATAGTAAGCCTGGAAGGGGGGGGGGGGGGGGGCTGAGAGCAAAGCAGGGGTGGGATTAGTGTGTTGACTGTTGGCAGCCAGGGCCAGCCTGACTGGCAAATCCTCTTTCTCTGTCCCGCCAACCTGGGCTTCTTTCTCTACGCCCCAGGGCACGCCAACCTGGGCTGCTTTCTCTACGCCCCAGGGCACATTGAAGTGCTGTGTACATTCCTTGTGATCTTTCTCTGCACTTACCTGCTTGTGAAAAGGGATGACACTGGCTGCTTCCTACAGGTGTGAAGATTGTAAAGGGATGACACTGGCTGCTTCCGACAGGTGTGAAGATTGTGTTTGGTGCAGCTTCACCCCTGTCAAGAGATCAAACCAGAGTTGGCATTTTTAACTTGCAAGAGATCAGTGGTTTGAATGCATCTCTTGTATAGCTGAATTGAGAAATTTGTTTTGTAAGCTCAGTCTTGGCATAAGGAAACAGAATAGGTAAATCCCTTTCCTGGGATAAGATTTTTAAGTACAGAAATGACAGCCAGCAAAGTGCTCTTGTCAGGTAGGTTGAACAATTGAACAGAAACTTCTTTCTCCTCAACTGCTGAGTGTAAAAACATGAATGTTGTTTAGTGGACCTGGTTTGAACAGACATTCAGTGCACATGCACTGTAACAGCCTGGTTTCAACCGACACATCCAGTGCACATGCACTGTGCCAGCCTGGTTTGAACAGAAACATTCAGTGCAAATGCACTGTAGCAGTGTGTCAACAGGTGAATGTGGTGTTGTGGACCTGGTTTCAACACACATTCAGTGCACATGCACTCTAGCAGCAAAGGTGAAGTTTTATCAGGACTGTCTGATGATGTCTGAAACACGCCTAGGGCATATGATAATCATACAAATTGTGATAATAATGATAATAATAAAAATTTGGCAACGCCAAAAAGCAGCCAGAGGGTGCTTTACAACTCTTGAATTGAAAAACGAAAGTGAGTGTGTGATGATGTGAGTGTGTGATGATGTGAGTGTGTGATGATGTAAGAGTGCGTGATGATGTGAGTGTGTGATGATGTGAGTGTGTGATGATGTGAGTGTGTGATGATGTGAGTGTGTGATGATGTAAGTGTGTGATGATGTGAGTGTGTGATGATGTAAGAGTGTGTGATGATGTGTGTGATGATGTGAGTGTGTGATGATGTGAGTGTGTGATGATGTGAGTGTGTGTGTGATGATATGTGTAATGATGTGTGTGTGATGATGTGAGTTGGTGATGATGTGAATGTGTGATGATGTAAGTATGTGATGTGAGTGTGTAATGATGTGAGTGTGTAATGATGTGAGTGTGTGATGATGTGAGTGTGTGATGATATGTGTAATGATGTAAGTGTGTGATGATGTGAGTTGGTGATGATGTAAGTGTGTGATTATGTGAATGTGTGATGATGTGAGTGTGTGATGATGTGAGTGTGTGATGATGTGTGTAATGATGTAAGTGTGTGATGATGTGAGTGTGTGATGATGTGAATGTGTGATGATGTGAGTGTGTGATGATGTGAGTGTGTGATGATGTGTGATGATGTGAGTGTGTGATGATGTGAGTGTGTGATGATGTAAGTGTGCGATGATGGGAATGTTTGATGATGTGAGTGTGTGATGATGTGTGATTATGTGAATGTGTGATGATGTGAGTGTTTGATGATGTGAGTGTGTGATGATGTGAGTGTTTGATGATGTGAGTGTGTGATGATGTGAGTGTGTGATGTGTGAAGATGTGAGTTTGTGATGATGTGAGTGTGTGATGATGTGAGTGTGTGATGATGTGAATGTGTGACGATGTGAGTGTGTGATGATGTAAGTGTGTGATGATGTGAATGTTTGATGATGTGAGTGTTTGATGATGTGAGTGTGTGATGATGTGTGATGATGTGAGTGTGTGATGATGTGTGATGATGTGAGTGTGTGATGATGTGAGTGTGTGATGATGTGAGT
>NC_090261.1:63171587-63205210 GCF_037325665.1 Littorina saxatilis
AACATGCACTGTATAAGACCTAAACATGCACTGTATAAGACCTAAACATGCATTGTATAAGACCTAAACATGCACTGGCACGGTTGGCCTAGTTGTAAGGCGTCCGCCCCGTGATTGGGAGGTCGTGGGTTCGAACCCCGGCCGGGTCATACCTAAGACTTTAAAATTAGCAATCTAGTGGCTGCTCCGCCTGGCGTCTGGCATTATGGGGTTTGTGCTAGGACTGGTTGGTCCAGTGTCAGAATAATGTGACTGGGTGAGACATGAAGCCTGTGCTGCGACTTCTGTCTTGTGTGTGGCGCACATTATATGTCAAAACAGCACCGCCCTGATATGGCCCTTCGTGGTCGGCTGGGCGTTAAGCAAACAAGCAAACAAACAAACAAACTGTATAAGATCTGAACATGCACTGTAAAAGATCTAAACACGCACTGTATAAGATCTAAACACGCACTGTATAAGATCTAAACACGCACTGTATAAGATCTAAACAAGCACTGTATAAGATCTAAACAAGCACTGTATAAGATCTAAACATGCACTGTATAAGATCTAAACACGCACTGTATAAGATCTAAACATGCACTGTATAAGATCTAAACACACACTGTATAAGATCTGAACATGCACTGTATAACATCTAAACATGCACTGTATAAGATCTAAACACGCACTGTATAAGATCTAAACAGGCACTGTATATGATCTAAACAAGCACTGTATAAGATCTAAACATGCACTGTAAAAGATCTAAACATGCACTGTTTAAGATCTAAACAAGCACTGTATAAGATCTGAACAAGCACTGTATAAGATCTAAACATGCACTGTATAAGATCTAAACACGCACTGTATAAGATCTAAACACGCACTGTATAAGATCTAAACACGCACTGTATAAGATCTAATCAAGCACTGTATAATATCTAAACAAGCACTGTATAAGATCTAAACATGCACTGTATAAGATATAAACATGCACTGTATAAGATCTGAACATGCACTGTAAAAGATCTAAACACGCACTGTATAATATCTAAACACGCACTGTATAAGATCTAAACATGCACTGTATAAGATCTGAACAAGCACTGTATAAGATCTAAACATGCACTGTATAAGATCTAAACATGCACTGTATAAGATCTAAACACGCACTGTATAAGATCTAAACACGCACTGTATAAGATCTAAACACGTTATAAGATCTAAACAAGCACTGTATAAGATCTAAACATGCACTGTATAAGATCTAAACACGCACTGTATAAGATCTAAACACGCACTGTATAAGATCTAAACATGCATTGTATAAGATCTAAACATGCACAGTATAAGATCTAAACAAGCACTGTATAAGATCTGAACAAGCACTGTATAAGATCTAAACATGCACTGTATAAGATCTAAACATGCACTGTATAAGATCTAAACACGCACTGTATAAGATCTAAACACGCACTGTATAAGATCTAATCAAGCACTGTATAATATCTAAACAAGCACTGTATAAGATCTAAACATGCACTGTATAAGATATAAACATGCACTGTATAAGATCTGAACATGCACTGTAAAAGATCTAAACACGCACTGTATAATATCTAAACACGCACTGTATAAGATCTAAACATGCACTGTATAAGATCTGAACAAGCACTGTATAAGATCTAAACATGCACTGTATAAGATCTAAACATGCACTGTATAAGATCTAAACACGCACTGTATAAGATCTAAACACGCACTGTATAAGATCTAAACACGTTATAAGATCTAAACAAGCACTGTATAAGATCTAAACATGCACTGTATAAGATCTAAACACGCACTGTATAAGATCTAAACACGCACTGTATAAGATCTAAACATGCATTGTATAAGATCTAAACATGCACTGTATAAGATCTGAACAAGCACTGTATAAGATCTGAACATGCACTGTATAAGATCTGAACAAGCACAGTATAAGATCTAAACACGCACTGTATAAGATCTAAACATGCACTGTAAAAGATCTAAACACGCACTGTATTAGATCTAAACATGCACTGTATAAGATCTAAACATACGCTGTATAAGATCTAAACACGCACTGTATAAGATCTAAACAAGCACTGTATGAGATCTAAACATGCACTGTATAAGATCTAAACATGCACTTTTATGTTTCTGCCTGGACTTGTGCAGGAACCTGTCGGGCATGTCATCCGAGGAGTCACTCAACTCACGGCTGCGGGGCCACCAGAGGGGGTCGGGAGACACAGTGACCTCCGGGGTCAACTTCCAGGAGGAATTGAAACGTCTGATTGACCCAGACATCTCAGAGAGCGACCTTGCCACACTGACGGTGAGATAGCGCTCATTACTTTCTGAAGTTATGCCTGCTCCCTGGGTGTCATCTGATGTGATTGTGTGTGTCTGTGTGGGTATGATACTGCCAGTCTGTGTGTGTGGGTATGATACTGCCAGTCTGTGTGTCTGTGTGTGTGGGTATGATACTGCCAGTCTGTGTGTGTGGGTATGATACTGCCAGTCTGTGTGTATGTCTGTGTGGGTATGATACTGCCAGTCTGTGTGTGTGGGTATGATACTGCCAGTCTGTGTCAGCCTTGTCACAGCAAATCATGTGCTGATGTTACAGGCCCAGACCAAGGTTGCCTCTAACCGGCGTGGAGGGAGGCGACTGCAGAGAACGTATTCTGACGAGAGCTTGCACAGCACAAAGGGCACTTCCAGTGTTGCCCCCGGCAATGACCTCAGCATCGGCACTGACCTTATCTTCACATCCGCTGTTCCCAAGGTCGTGGACAGCAGATCTGGGTCAGACCGCACTGCCGCTGAAAGGTTTGTGTTCTTTGTTGTGTGTAGTTTCTATATATATATACGACTAGTGTCTGTGTGTCTGTGCGCGATGCACGGCCAAAGTTCTCGATGGATCTGCTTCAAATTTGGTGGGCTTATTCAGAGAGACCCCGGACACAACCTCATCGATGAGATATTTCAACACGTGCTCTCAGCGCGCAGCGCTGAACCGATTTTGGTTTTTCTCTGGATCCATTCCCAGTAACTCTTCCTTATCTTCTCCAGTGTTTTCAGCGTTTATCTCCCTTCCTTCGTGTGGCGTCAATCCATATTCCCGTTACTACGTTACTATTTTTAGAATGTCACGATTGCACCCGTAAGTTGTCCTTACTGTAAAAGTGAAAAGGTCGAATCAATTTATAGCCACGCGAAAAATACACTGTCATCTATCTCTATATATTTATAGATATAGATATACATATATATATACGGCTTCTCTGTGTGTGTGTGTGTGTTTGTGTGTGTGTGTGGGCAACACCTGTGGATTGTAGAGTTCTGTTTGTGATGTGGTCTAGCGGCTTTGGTGTGTCAGTATGTTCAGGCCTTCCTTCGAGAAGCCATAACAGTTATTCTCAATCCCGTTTGAGTGGACTTCGCCGGGTAGCTCAGGTGGTAGAGCACTGGACTTGTGATCGAGAGGTCGCTGGTTCGAATCCGGGCCGGGACGGACACGGGTCAACTTTATGTGCAGACCCAGAGACGGTATCCATTTCCCACCCCCGTGTCACCACAATGGCACGTTAAAGATCTTGGTCATTCTGCCATAAGTGCAGGTGGCTGAATACACCTAAACACGCAGACACCTGGGTAGCGCGACTCCCTTGCTGCTAGCTTTCCACTGGGAGGAAGCGACCCGAATTTCCCAGCGATGGGACAATAAAGTAATGAAAAAAAGGTGATTGTGGTGAATTGGCACTCGGTTACATTTGGCGTCGTCGACAGCGATGGGACTCGACATGAAATGTTCAGGCCACTGAATCATTTTCGTGCTGTTCCCATTCCACCTGGGAGGGACCTAAGTTCATTCAAAGGGGGTCGAGTGTGACAGGGAGACTACCGTCGCCCTTCACAGCAGACTCTGCAGAGTTGTTCGCCTTAGAAGTTGTGGGCTTTCCTTGCATGTACCCGTAAGTTGCCTCACTGTAAAAGTGCAAAGGTCGAATCTATTTATCGAAAAATCCACCGTCATCTATCTCTATATATTTATATATATAGATAGATATATACGGCTTCTGTGTCTGTGTCTATGTGTGTGTGTGTGTGTGTGGAGGCAACACCTGTGGATTGTAGAGTTCTGTTTGTGATGGGGTCTGGCGGCTTTTGTCTGTGTGTATGTTCTGGCATTTGAGAAACCATAACAGATAATATAGGGCTAAGAAATAAGCTCCAAAATTCTCAATCCCGTTTGACAGGACTTCGCCTTCAAAGGTGATTGTGGTGAACCGCCACGCTGTCTGTCTCTGTCTCGCGATTCACCCCGGCAAAGCCGGGTATTCCTCTAGTCTTTCATATGTTGTGTGTAGTTTGTGCCCTGTGCTGTGTTTACATGTTTGTTGTGTGTAGTTTTTTTCATATGTTGTATGTAGTTTGTGCCTTGTGCTGTCTTTACATGTTTGTTGTGTGTAGTCTCTTTCAAATGTTGATGCCGCTGAAAGGTTTGTGTCCTTTGTTGTGTGTAGTCTCTTTCATATGTTGTGTGTAGTTTGTGCCCTGTGCTGTCTTGTGGAATATTGAAGGGAATACATTGTATTGAAGAAGAATAAGAATTGAGATATAATAATGTGAACAACACAGTGAAGCGTGTGAAGAAAGGAGTGTGTATGTTTTCAGTTGAAGAAAGGAGTGTGTATATTTTCAGTTGAAGAAAGGAGTGTGTATATTTTCAGTTGAAGAAAGGAGTGTGTATGTTTTCAGTTGAAGAAAGGAGTGTGTATGTTTTCAGTTGAAGAAAGGAGTGTGTATATTTTCAGTTGAAGAAAGGAGTGTGTATATTTTCAGTTGAAGAAAGGAGTGTGTATGTTTTCAGTTGAAGAAAGGAGTGTGTATATTTTCAGTTGAAGAAAGGAGTGTGTATATTTTCAGTTGAAGAAAGGAGTGTGTATAATTTCAGTTGAAGAAAGGAGTGTGTATATTTTCAGTTGAAGAAAGGAGTGTGTATGTTTTCAGTTGAAGAAAGGAGTGTATATTTTCAGGTTATCCCCGCGGGCAGTAGCAGACGTGGGCCGACATCGTGCAGTCAGGACCCAGGCTGATGGCAGAAGGTTACCGGACGCGATGAGTCTCGACTGGTCCGATCTGGTGCACGTGGCAACCAAAGCCATAGAAAGTAGGTCATCAAGTGTTTACTGAATATAGTATCGTTCTCATTTAGATACATGGTAGTGTTAACTGTACAAAGGTTGTTTCAAAAGTTTGTAGCCTACACATGGAGGTTAGCTAGAGCTATGAAAATTGGCACACATGTGAAACGGCCTTGTAGAAGGTGACACACAAAGGGTCATCTATGTAGTCTTAATAGTCGTGACGTCATCAATAGTCAGAGTGGCTTGCCTGCCACTGCCTACATGAACAGACAAAAGAAAAAGGGCTTTGGTGGCATACGTTCATGAGGACATTGTGAAGGTGTATGGGCAAGGTAACAGGTACCATACATTCAGTAGGACATTGTGAAGGTGTATGGTCAAGGTAACAGGTACCATACATTCAGTAGGACATTGTGAAGGTGTATGGTCAAGGTAACAGGTACCATACATTCATGAGCACAATGTGAAGGTGTATGGTCAAGGTAACAGGTACCATACATTCAGTAGGACATTGTGAAGGTGTATGGTCAAGGTAACAGGTACCATACATTCAGTAGGACATTGTGAAGGTGTATGGGCAAGGTAACAGGTACCATACATTCAGTAGGACATTGTGAAGGTGTATGGTCAAGGTAACAGGTACCATACATTCATGAGGACAATGTGAAGGTGTATGGGCAGGTAACAGTTACCATACATTCATGAGGACATTGTGAAGGTGTATGGGCAAGGTAACAGGTACCATACATTCATGAGGACATTGTGAAGGTGTATGGGCAAGGTAACAGTTACCATACATTCATGAGGACATTGTGAAGGTGTATGGGCAAGGTAACAGGTACCATACATTCATGAGCACAATGTGAAGGTGTATGGGCAGGTAACAGGTACCATACATTCAGTAGGACATTGTGAAGGTGTATGGTCAAGGTAACAGGTACCATACATTCATGAGCACAATGTGAAGGTGTATGGGCAGGTAACAGGTACCATACATTCAGTAGGACATTGTGAAGGTGTATGGGCAAGGTAACAGGTACCATACATTCAGTAGGACATTGTGAAGGTGTATGGTCAAGGTAACAGGTACCATACATTCAGTAGGACATTGTGAAGGTGTATGGTCAAGGTAACAGGTACCATACATTCAGTAGGACATTGTGAAGGTGTATGGGCAAGGTAACAGGTACCATACATTCAGTAGGACATTGTGAAGGTGTATGGGCAAGGTAACAGGTACCATACATTCAGTAGGACATTGTGAAGGTGTATGGTCAAGGTAACAGGTACCATACATTCAGTAGGACATTGTGAAGGTGTTTGGTCAAGGTAACAGGTACCATACATTCAGTAGGACATTGTGAAGGTGTATGGTCAAGGTAACAGGTACCATACATTCAGTAGGACATTGTGAAGGTGTATGGTCAAGGTAACAGGTACCATACATTCATGAGGACAATGTGAAGGTGTATGGGCAGGTAAGAGGTGCAGGTAACAATCATGGTGTGTTGTGTTGCAGGTGATAACCGCCCCCCTCCTCCCCCTCCCCCACACATCGCCGTACGGCCAGACAAACACAGACCGGACTCCGAGGACGAGGCTCCACCCCCACCAAGACCCCCCTCCCCCAAAGACAGTGTCTCCCTATCTTCATCCATTGGGTGAGTCACAGTGTTCAATCTTTCACCTACCTTTCTCTACTAGTACTACACCCACTTTTTTACATTTAGTCAATTTATGACTTAATGTTTTAACATGGACGGGGACACGAGACGAGGGTCGTGGTGTATGTGTGTGTGTGCGTGTGTGTATGTGTAGAGCATTTCCGAGGAAACTACTACACCGATTATTATGAAACTTCACATGAGATATCCTGGATATAATATTCCCAGACCATTTTGTTGTTGTACGATAATTGTATTTGATGACGTCATATCCGGCTTTTTGTGAAAGTTGAGGCAGCACTGTCACGCCCTCATTTTATAACCAAATTGATTGACATTTTAGTAAAGCTATCTTCGACAAAGGCCGGACTTTGGTATTGCATTTCAGCTTAACACTTTCGCTGCCAATCAAAACTTACTTATGTGCATTCCTGATTCAGTGATTGCCAGGGAATTTTGGAGTTCGGGGTGTAATAATTCACAAAAAAAGTCTAGCTCCAAACTGGCAGTAGGTAGGTAAGTAAAACCTATGTTATTTTTAAAGGAAATTGAACCAAGAATCTGTTTTTAGTGTCTAAACATGGAAATAATAATTAGTTTGGCTTATAATGATGTTCAAATATGAACTTTTGAAAGATCAGTCCGGCGCATCTTCCGGTGCCTGTGGATCAAACACAGGTGGCTGTTTTGCTTGCTGGAAGAAAGGATCATAATCACTGTCATCTACCTGTTTCCAACGAATCGTCCGAAAGATCTCCCCCTTCCCCTGTCAGTATCCATAATCATTTGCACCGCCTGTAGCGTCAGTCCGTCTTTGTTTTTCCCTACTAGGGCCCGGTCGACTGTCACCGTTAGCCATTTTGACGAGTCGAGCTTTCTCTCCCCTTCCCTGCCGCCAAGGCCGAAAATAGCCTTCAGATGCAAAACCGCGTCACCATTTATGTTTATTCATGAGAATGAGGTATCCTACCAAGCCATTGGCTGGTATTTGTGTGTCAGCAGTGACGTAGCATTTCTGGAAAATACCTGAACTGAGCTGACGGGTTTACCCGTCACGTAGGCGCTGCGGCTGCACAGGCACATGACGGGTATACCCGTCATAAGGCAGTCAAGGGGTTAAAGGTTTGAAAATCTGAAAATTGTAATTATATTTTGTTTTGTTTTTAAACGATCAAAAAATAATTGCATCTTATTCTTCATTTATTGCTGATTCCAAATAAATATAAATATGTTATATTTGGATTAAAAACAAGCTCTGAAAATCAAAAATATGAAAATTATGATTAGAATTAAATTAACGAAATCGATTTTCATCTTATTCCTTGTTGGTTCCTGATTCCAAAAACATATAGATATGATATGTTTGGATTAAAAACAAGCTCGGAAAGTTAAAAAGAACAGAAATACAGAAAAGAGTGCTATCCTGCTCAGCGCAACCACTCGCACGCTAGTCTGGCTTGTCAATTTCACTACCTTTCCCACGAGCGGTGAACTGACGATGTTACGAGTACACGATCTTGGTGAAGAAATGCAGTGCGTTCAGTTTCAGTTTCATTCTGTGAGTTTGACGTGGACAGCTTGACTAAATGTTGTAGTTTCGTCTTTCGCGACTTGTTTATGTGATAAATTCGCTTTTGTAATGAGGAAAAGTTAATTGATGGATGGTTGTGTCCCCCGCTGGACAGACCTGTAAGACACTGACATGGCGTTGTTGGTTCCCCCACTGGAGGTGAGTCAGACCTGTAAGACACTGACATGGCGTTGTTGGTTCCCCCGCTGGAGGTGAGTCAGACCTGAAGACACTGACATGGCGTTGTTGGTTCCCCCACTGGAGGTGAGTCAGACCTGTAAGACACTGACATGGCGTTGTTGGTTCCCTCGCTGGAGGTGAGTCAGACCTGTAAGACACTGACATGGCGTTGTTGGTTCCCTCGCTGGAGGTGAGTCAGACCTGTAAGACACTGACATGGCGTTGTTGGTTCCCCCACTGGAGGTGAGTCAGACCTGTAAGACACTGGCATGGCGTTGTTGGTTCCCCCGCTGGAGGTGAGTCAGACCTGTAAGACACTGGCATGGCGTTGTTGGTTCCCCCACTGGAGGTGAGTCAGACCTGTAAGACACTGACATGGCGTTGTTGGTTCCCCCGCTGGAGGTGAGACCTGTAAGACACTGACATGGCGTTGTTGGTTCCTCAGAATCCCGGCGGCGGCATGGCTGACCCTGTCCTCCGACCCCGAGCAACGAGTTGCAGAGCTGGAGGTCATGGTGCACCGACTGCAGGCCGACCTGGACAAGGTGAGGCACACGCACACACACTCACACAAACTCATACGCACGCACGCATGCACACATACACACACGCATGCATGCACACAGCAACACACACACACACCCAAACACGTACGCACATGTAAAGTAATGTCTTGGCCCTGTGTTGTGTAAAGTAATGTCTTGACCCTGTGTTGTGTAAAGTAATGTCTTGGCCCTGTGTTGTGTAAAGTAATGTCTTGACCCTGTGTTGTGTAAAGTAATGTCTTGGCCCTGTGTTGTGTAAAGTAATGTCTTGGCCCTGTGTTTTGTAAAGTAATGTCTTGGCCCTGTGTTGTGTAAAGTAATGTCTTGGCCCTGTGTTTTGTAAAGTAATGTCTTGACCCTGTGTTGTGTAAAGTAATGTCTTGACCCTGTGTTGTGTAAAGTAATGTCTTGGCCCTGTGTTGTGTAAAGTAATGTCTTGGCCCTGTGTTGTGTAAAGTAATGTCTTGGCCCTGTGTTGTGTAAAGTAATGTCTTGGCCATGTGTTGTGTAAAGTAATGTCTTGACCCTGTGACTGTGTTTGGGGATGCGGTGAGTTGTGGCGGTGTTGCAAAAAGTATTGTATAGTCGCTGTGTCACGTAATGCAGTGTTGTGTAAAGTATTGTATAGTCGCTGTGTCACGTAAAGCAGTGTTGTGTAAAGTATTGTATAGTAGCTGTGTCACGTAATGCAGTGTTGTGTAAAGTATTGTATAGTCGCTGTGTCACGTAATGCAGTGTTGTGTAAAGTATTGTATAGTCGCTGTGTCATGTAAAGCAGTGTTCTTTAAAGTATTGTATAGTCGCTGTGTCACGTAAAGCAGTGTTGTGTAAAGTATTGTATAGTCGCTGTGTCACGTAATGCAGTGTTGTGTAAAGTATTGTATAGTCGCTGTGTCACGTAATGCAGTGTTGTGTAAAGTATTGTATAGTCGCTGTGTCACGTAATGCAGTGTTGTGTAAAGTATTGTATAGTCGCTGTGTCACATAATGCAGTGTTGTGTAAAGTATGGTATAGTCGCTGTGTCACGTAATGCAGTGTTGTGTAAAGTATTGTATAGTCGCTGTGTCACGTAAAGCAGTGTTGTGTAAGTATTGTATAGTCGCTGTGTCACGTAATGCAGTGTTGTGTAAAGTATTGTATAGTCGCTGTGTCACGTAAAGCAGTGTTGTGTAAAGTATTGTATAGTCGCTGTGTCACGTAAAGCAGTGTTGTGTAAAGTATTGTATAGTCGCTGTGTCACGTAAAGCAGTGTTGTGTAAAGTATTGTATAGTCGCTGTGTCACGTAAAGCAATGTTGTGTAAAGTAACGTGTAGTCGCTGTGTTGTGTAAAGTAACGTGAAGTCGCTGTGTTGTGCAAAGTAACGTGTAGTCGCTGTGTTGTGTAAAGTAACGTGAAGTCGCTGTGTTGTGTAAAGTAACGTGTAGTCGCTGTGTTGTGTAAAGTAAGGTCTAGTCGCTGTGTTGTGTAAAGTAACGTGTAGTCGCTGTGTTGTGTGAAGTAACGTGTTGTGGCTGCGTTGTGTAAAGTAACGTGAAGACGCTGTGTTGTGTAAAGTAAGGTGTAGTCGCTGTGTTGTGTAAAGTAACGTGTAGTCGCTGTGTTGTGAAAAGTAACGTGTTGCCGCTGTGTTGTGTAAAGTAACGTGTAGTCGCTGTGTTGTGTAAAGTAACGTGTAGTCGCTGTGTTGTGCAAATAACGTGTGGTGGCTGTGTTGTGTAAAGTAACGTGTAGTGGCTGTATTGTGTAAAGTAACGTGTAGTGGCTGTGTTGTGTAAAGTAACGTGTAGTGGCTGTGTTGTGCAAAGTAACGTGTAGTGGCTGTGTTGTGCAAAGTAACGTGTAGTGGCTGTGTTGTGCAAAGTAACGTGTAGTGGCTGTGTTGTGTAAAGTAATGTGTAGACTGTGTTGTGTAATGTAACGTGTAGTTAGTGTGTTGTGCAAAGTAACGTGTCGTTGCTGTGTTCCAGGAGCGGCGTCACGGCACCAAGATGGAGGCAGAGATCCAGGACTTGCGTGCGGACAACGTGCGACTTCAGGAAGAGTCCCAGACTGCTGCAGCTCAGCTTCGCCGCTTTACTGAGTGGTTCTTCAACACTATCGACCGCCAGTAGTGAGCAACGGGGTTCATCGAGTGGTTCTTTGATCGCCAGTAGTGTGCAACGGGGTTCACCGAGTGGTTCTTTGATCGCCGGAAGTGTGCAGTGTCTCAGGATGGTTTGCCACACAGGAACTTCATTCAGAAACACAAAGCTTCATTGGTTGGTCTGACAGCAGCTGAAAGCTTCATTGGTTGGTCTGACAGCAGCTGAAAGCTTCATTGGTTGGTTCAACGCAACACATGACATCAGCGTAACTCTCCATTGGTTGGTTGGACACACCAGCAACAGAAAGCTTCATTGGTTGGCCTGACAGCAACAGAAAGCTTCATTGGTTGGCCTGACAGCAA
The DNA here is from genome assembly GCF_037325665.1 of Littorina saxatilis. Classification (NCBI taxonomy): domain Eukaryota; kingdom Metazoa; phylum Mollusca; class Gastropoda; order Littorinimorpha; family Littorinidae; genus Littorina; species Littorina saxatilis. Next base: position 63,183,164 of record NC_090261.1, read on the forward strand.
AACCGGGGCAACAGGGAGTTTCCTTGACTGGTTCAAGAGGAGGCTTCACTGTCAGGCAAGAAGCTTACTCAATGACTCCCTTACTCAGCGACTCCCTTACTCTGTGACTCCCTTACTCTGTGACGCAGCACAAGTTGCAGTCTCTGTCTTGCTGTATTTATTGTGTGTGTGTTTTGTGTGTATGTATGTTGTGTGTGTATGTTGTGTGTATGTGTGTGTGTGTATATGTGTGTGTGTGTGTGTGTGTGTTTTCTTGCACCTGCTGGTAGGTAGTAAGATGAGTCCAGCACTGACGACAAGCATTCATAGAAAAGAACCACAAAGTCGTTGAGTAAACAAGGAACGTTTACTGAGGTCCATGGAAACTGTTATCGGTCAGTGTGCATGTCCTAAACCTCATAGATGGTTTACACAAACACTGACAGGGGCGTCTATTTCTAGAACACCGTCACAGGTGACAGGCCCCAAGTTGAATTGATGGGTTGTGTAATGTCAGTGACCTGATGTCTGCTGCCTGTGTTTCAGTCCACACAGAATCACACACAGGTTGTGTTGTGTCAGTGACCTGATGTCTGCTGCCTGTGTTTCAGTCCACACAGAATCACACACAGGGATCTACAATGGTCAGGTTGTGTTGTACCTGATGAGCGTTTGCTTCATGGACAGTTAAAACAGTCATGTTTACTTGTTGGACAGTCAAGCACATTCATGTCAGAAATGTTGTGTTGCCATGGTGAGTAGGGGCTGACAATCACCTACCTCACAAATAATGGGAATGTTAAAAAAACTGATTTTGGGGGTTTGTGTTGGGGTTCAGGGGAACGCAGTTTCTATGAGAAAAAATGATGAAAGTGATTGTGGCTGACCCAGTGTTGTATCAATGCTGCGCTGTAGCTGCAAGACCCCATGAAAAAGGTTTTTGTTTTTTAAAATTTTGTCTCCCCATTTAAAAGAGTGGATTTTCCACCATGAGGTCTGAGTTGCAAGACCCCATTAAAAATAGTGTTTTTTGGGGTTTGGTTTTTACAAAGTCTGTGGTAGCTTCAAGACCCGTCTGTGTTGTGATGAAGTGAGTGGTGTGTGTAGTGATGAAGTGAGTGGTGTGTGTAGTGATGAAGTGAGTGGTGTGTGTAGTGATGAAGCGAGTGGTGTGTGTTGTGTTGCTGTGTTGACTACGCAAAGTTGGTACTGAGCTGTGAGCCACATGATTGCTTGTTGAATAGGGCCGGCTGATCAGCCTTGGTTGTTGAATAGGGCCTACTGATCAGCCTTGCTTGTTGAACAGGGCCGGCTGATCAGCCTTGCTTGTTTATTAACGCCGGCTGATCAGCCTTGGTTGTTTATTAATGCCGGCTGATCAGCCTTGGTTGTTTAATAACGCCGGCTGATCAGCCTTGGTTGTTTAATAACGCCTGCTGATCAGCCTTGCTTGTTTAATAACGCCGGCTGATCAGCCTTGCTTGTTTATTAATGCCGGCTGATCAGCCTTGGTTGTTTAATAACGCCGGCTGATCAGCCTTGGTTGTTTAATAACGCCGGCTGATCAGCCTTGGTTGTTTAATAACGCCGGCTGATCAGCCTTGCTTGTTTAATAACACCGGCTGATCAGCCTTGCTTGTTTAATAACGCCGGCTGATCAGCCTTGCTTGTTTAATAACGCCGGCTGATCAGCCTTGCTTGTTTAATAACGCCGGCTGATCAGCCTTGCTTGTTTAATAACGCCGGCTGATCAGCCTTGCTTGTTAAATAGGGCTGGCTGCCTGCTGATCAGTTTGTTTCACTACAGCAGAGATTGCTCTGAGCCTTCACGCAAAGTGACTGGCATGTTATGTACATACATACGTTTTGTACAAGCAAATGAATGTGTTTCTCCACAAAATGTTGTTTGAGGTGATGTTTTACTGTATACTCTGGGCTGGTTTTAACGTGGAAGAGTTGTCCATATCTATATTTTTGTGACGAAGAAAGCCTGTACTTTCCTTGTGAATGTTACGTAGACTCTGTTATGAACAAATGAATCTTAAACTCAAACTATGCATAAGTGATTTGATATAACACAAACTGTTGGAAATAGCATTGTTTATTGTGTGTATGATGTTTATCGATGAACCATTTTTATGATTGTGTGCTGTGTGTGTGTTGAAGACAAATGATGCGTGAGTGTTGCATTACTGGGAGAAAACATTAGTCTTTTAACACGTACATGTAACCACTTTTTTCCCTGTCAGAGGGGTATGTATGTGTAATTAAGTTTATGCAGAATTGTTTCTTATAAATGTATAGGCAGCATGTACAATGTGTGATTGTGAATTGTCAACGGGTGTTGTGGCCGGAGAGAATACAATTATTGTCCAACACCTGTTGAAAACCAGTGCAGTTTGCACCTGCAGGCGAACGTCTTGTGCTCAGGTGTACTGCCAATTGTGAAAACTAGTCTACCCTTGCCCTCGTCTATTACAACCTGCCCCGACCACAAACTGCTAGTGCTGCTGCTGAGGTTATCACGGTAACCACGACCAGTCATCCTCCAGTTTAGTCTGCAAGTCTCTCCTGTCACATTGTGTTTGTCTCTTAACAGCCGGGATATTTTGGCCAAAATTCTCAACAACCCCCTCCCCCCCCCATCCCCGTTCTACCCCCACTCTCAGATTCCTGACAAGTGTCCTCTTTCCTCAAGTGCCGTGGTTGTGCTACCTGTTTTCACCTGTCCCACTCTTCACACCTGGCCCACTGCTTCCACCTGACGGTCAGACCCAGTGTTCACACACGACAATGAGTTACCGCCCTACACTTTCACCTGACGGTCAGACCCCTGGGTTGTTTCTAAACCTGTTTACAAAGAAAACTAGCTGATTTAAAAAAAAAAGAAAGAATGTGGGAGCAACTCTCTACAAACAAACTCAGTGAAACTTTCAGTATCTGCCCACAGCTTAACAATAATAATAACTTGTGGACTTTCAGCTTGCTCTGTGTCTCAAAACCGGCCAGCTAACCTAGTGGATGAATAGATTGGAGCTTGGGTTTGCTTTGTTGGCTAGATAATACACTGTGTGTGGGTTTGCTTTGTTGGGTAGACAATAGATTGTGCATGCATGTATGCAGCTGATTTCTTTTGGCAAAGGTTTCACGGGTCACAGGCTCTATACTCCGTCCATACTGATCAATAGCATAGGGAGGTTACTGGAAACATCTGCGAAAATCACACACCGCTGGTTTTTTCTTTCTGAGTGTCAGACGGTAACAGCTGGGTATTGGTGTCAAAACACTGAAAGGTAGATCATTTCCTCGGACATTAACAGAAGTGCCAGGACACTGACACACACAAACAACACTCGATAGTGACACTGACACACACAAACAACTCGATGGTGACACAGACACACACAAACAACACTCGATAGTGACACTGACACACACAAACAACACTCGATAGTGACACTGACACACACAAACAACACTCGATAGTGACACTGACACACACAAACAACACTCGATAATGACACTGACACACACAAACAACACTCGATAGTGACACTGACACACACAAACAACACTCGATAGTGACACTGACACACACAAACAACACTCGATAATGACACTGACACACACAAACAACACTCGATAGTGACACTGACACACACAAACAACACTCGATAGTGACACTGACACACACAAACAACACTCGATAGTGACACTGACACACACAAACAACACTCGATAGTGACACTGACACACACAAACAACACTCGATAATGACACTGACACACACAAACAACACTCGATGGTGACACAGACACACACAAACAACACTCGATAGTGACACTGACACACACAAACAACACTCGATAGTGACACTGACACACACAAACAACACTCGATAGTGACACTGACACACACAAACAACACTCGATAATGACACTGACACACACAAACAACACTCGATAGTGACACTGACACACACAAACAACACTCGATAATGACACTGACACACACAAACAACACTCGATAGTGACACTGACACACACAAACAACACTCGATAGTGACACTGACACACACAAACAACACTCGATAGTGACACTGACACACACAAACAACACTCGATAGTGACACACACAAACAACACTCGATAATGACACTGACACACACAAACAACACTCGATAGTGACACTGACACACACAAACAACACTCGATAGTGACACTGACACACACAAACAACACTCGATAGTGACACACACAAACAACACTCGATAATGACACTGACACACACAAACAACACTCGATAATGACACTGACACACACAAACAACACTCGATAGTGACACTGACACACAAACAACACTCGATAATGACACTGACAAGCTGGCAATAGTCTGCTGGAACATAGTGTCTATTTTAAAGGAAACATGCATTTGTGAAGTTCCATTTTAATGAGCCTTTGAGAATTGGGTCACATGTGGGGGTTTTGTTTAGCTATCATGAGAGGGAGTTGCACATATTCACCCAACTGCTGATTGTTTGTATGGCGTGGAACAGTAGGGCCAAACCAAATGTCTCATTTCTGAATAGTGAAGGCTTCTCTCAGTTTCTCAGTGCAAATAGCTTGTCTCTATGACTGTCCATCTGATGATCTAACGCTCAATGTCAATAAGAAAAGGACTATTATATCGTCTGGGAGTCCTGCAGCTAAGATAATAAAATGTAAACGCTAAACTTTCCTCAGCCAGGTTATAACCAGTGGTCAAGTGTTCATACCTAGTGTCAGTACTTTGGACTTAGTTCTCACCCACCAATGGGAGAATACTATGAGAAAAATACAAACAGGGCCGTCGGGCGACTTCTGGCTCTATCGTGAGGCAACATGCAAGCGCCCGTCATGTACGTTACCATCATGTATGTTTAATGTTACCGTTATGTAGCTTTATTACACACTTACTTAGTACAAGTATTCGGCAATTTCAAAATCACAATTGGCACCAATTTTTCCATATTGGCGAAAGATAAAGCAACACAAAATTAGAAGTATTGAACCAAAAGGCCACAACATTACAATTATTGAACCAAAAGGCCACAACATTTTTTTGGGAACTTTTCAAATCCTACAGGTTACTTCTTATTGACGTTGGGTGCTAAGTGGCGTGACCCCCTTCCCTCACCTTATCTGTGTATCAGAGTGGCGTGACCCCCTTCCCTCACCCTATCTGTGTATCAGAGTGGCGTAACCCCCTTCCCTCACCCTATCTGTGTATCAGAGTGGCGTGACCCCTTTCCCTCACCCCATCTGTGTATCAGAGTAGTGCACCCTATCTGTGTATCAGAATAGTCAGACATGGGATTCTTCCGTAAATTTACGGAATTCCGTAAATTTTTAGGCTCCAGGGATCATTCTTGAGATTCGTGCAAATCCGCTGAGAAAATGTTGGGGTATATGTAGGTATAGACCCAAGTTTTTTGGCCGGTCCGCTGATCGCGACGCTCCATTCCATACTATTCTTGAACGGTTGGTTCCTAAAACGGTCAGACTGTTGCTGGTCGATCCATATGGGAACGCGCTCTTTGTCTCCTACAGTCACCGTTTCAACGTAGCTATCGGGGATTCAGTATAAGCATACCGTATGAGAATGATTCGGCGCCATTTTTACATCGCTTCGAGCCACCTGCCAAAATGATGAGGAAGCTAAAGCGAGACGAAACCGTTCTAGCCCGGGAAATTGACCAGCAGAAGTACAAGAAAAATCTCTGGAGATTCGACTGGCTCGATGAAGTTGTATCATTGAGCTGGAAAGACGAGAAAGGCCAGAAGACACAAGACACAAGACGTGAAAGTTGGCGATGCTTTAGACTTGATACATGCTGTGTTTAACACAGTGCCACCACACCATTGTTGTCTCCATGAAAAAGACACTAAACTTGCAGTGGACTCTGACAAACTATTTTCTACTCATGGAAAACAGTTCTGCTTTAATTCAAGGTGAGGTAAAAAAAAAAAATCAATTTTCTTTCATATGTTTCCCTGCTGTTTGAATTGTTGTTATTGCCATTGATATAGAAGCTCTATGATTAAGCTGAAATATGCATTTCAGGGCCATTTTTGTGTGTCTAAAACACTAAAAACCTTCAGCTTCTGGGGGCTTTGCCCCCAGACCCCGACCGGGGGCGTTGCCCCTGGACCCTACTGGGGGCCTTTTGCGGCCCCCAGACAACCTTCTTTGTCCTTAATTAAAACTTTTTCTGAATCCCATGTCTGAATAGTGCCCCCTTCCTTCACCCTATCTGTGTATCAGAGTACTCAGTAGCGTGACCCCCTTCCCTCACCCTATCTGTGTATCAGAATAGTGCCCCCTTCCCTCACCCTATCTGTGTATCAGAGTAGTGTGACCCCCTTCCCTCACCCTATCTGTGTATCAGAGTAGAGTGACCCCCTTCCCTCACCCTATCTGTGTATCAGAGTTGTGTGACCCCCTTCCCTCACCCTATCTGTGTATCCAAGTGGCGTGGCCCGGGATGTATGCTGACCTGAAATATTGATGTTACGCGGAGGTGACCTTACAAATTAATGTTACCCAAGCCGACCTGTAATATTGATGTTACCTAAGCCGACCTGTAATATTGATGTCGCGTTAGGTGACCTGAAATAATGTTTCGCTGAGGTCAGCACTTAACTTCCCAAGAGACAGCCATGAATGAATGAAGCACCTTTACCCTCCCATCATGGCTGCGGCAGACAAATCATCGGCCTCGGGGTTGTACGCTCTTGTTCAGGGAATTTCTACATACCTTAAACCATACCACTGTCTGCATATACTGTGTAAATAAAAAAAAAGAATACCTGTTGAATGTGTGTGTGTGAGCGAGTGTGTGTGATGGCTTGTTTGATGTGTGTATGTGAGGGAGTGTGTATGATGGCTTGTTTGATGTGTGTGTGTGTGATGGCTTGTTTGATGTGTGTGTGTGTGTGTGATGGCTTGTTTGATGTGTGTGTGTGATGGCTTGTTTGATGTGTGTGTGTGTGATGGCTTGTTTGATGTGCGTGTGTGTGTGATGGCTTGTTTGATGTGTGTGTGTGATGGCTTGTTTGATGTGTGTGTGTGTGTGTGATGGCTTGTTTGATGTGTGTGTGTGTGTGATGGCTTGTTTGATGTGTGTATGTGTGTGATGGCTTGTTTGATGTGTGTGTGTGTGTGATGGCTTGTTTGATGTGTGTGTGTGTGTGTGATGGCTTGTTTGATGTGCGTGTGTGTGTGATGGCTTGTTTGATGTGTGTGTGATGGCTTGTTTGATGTGTGTGTGTGTGTGTGATGGCTTGTTTGATGTGAGCGAGTGTGTGTGATGGCTTGTTTGATGTGTGTATGTGTGTGATGGCTTGTTTGATGTGTGTGTGTGTGTGATGGCTTGTTTGATGTGTGTGTGTGTGTGATGGCTTGTTTGATGTGCGTGTGTGTGTGGTGGCTTGTTTGATGTGTGTGTGTGATGGCTTGTTTGATGTGTGTGTGTGTGTGTGTGATGGCTTGTTTGATGTGAGCGAGTGTGTGTGATGGCTTGTTTGATGTGTGTGTGTGTGTGTGTGTGTGTGTGTGTGTGATGGCTTGTTTGATGTGTGTGTGTGTGTCATGGCTTGTTTGATGTGTGTGTGTGTGACATGGCTTGTTTGATGTGTGTGTGTGTGTGTGAGCGAGTGTGTGTGATGGCTTGTTGATGGCCGCAGGAGCAGTCATCTATCGGAATGCATTCGGAGAGGTGACATGTCTCGTTTGTTACCGTTCTCACGAGATCAGTTACATTTTTTTTCTCTCTCTCTCTGTATGTATGTCTTTGTGTCTCCCTCTAAGTCTCCCTGCTTCTGTCTTTCTATGTCTGTCTCTGTCTATGTGTGTGTGTGTGTGTGTCTCTCTCTCTCTCTCTCGCTCTCTCTCTCTCATCCGACTCCTGGCACACAGGTCAAAGTAGTGGTTAACATGAGTGCACGTGTACCCAGCAGGAGGGGGGTGATTCGGGTCAGAAGTGGGGTAAGCACTTTGATCTTCAGTCTTTGGGTTATAGCTTTCAGTGGAGAAGATGCCAACATGAAATTGCACAATGCTCTACTATTTATTGTCCTTGTCAATCGGACACGAAGAAGAGAAGCTACAATCGCCCCAGGCCAAATATACTCTTTGTTTCCTGAGCCTGGACCGGGATTGAGACGGTTGTTGTGTCCATCCTAGTCCACTTCCAGATCCATGTTAATCAATCTCGTATGATCTCGAAGAACCGAGAAGATAGCGGCCATTGACATTGTCACAGAAGCTTATTCGAACTCTCCACCCAGAATATTCTTCCCATGGTGGAAAGAGGAAAATGGAAGAAATACTAACAGTGAGATACACTCTGCTGATATTTATATGTCATGATGCAAGATAATACACATTTTGTTGACCACATTTTGTGATTATTAATTATGCAAATGATGAATATAAAATGTTGTGCCAAAGTCTTGAGATGTTAAAAAAGGGAATTTCAGCAAGTTGAAGGCTTATGCATTTGATTTTAAATACAGTAGTTTGGGTTTTCTATAAAGTTTGGGAGGAATGTTGTCCATCCAAGTCCACTTCCAGATCCAATTTAATCAATCTCGTATGATCTCGGAAGAACCGAGAAAATAGCGGCCATTGTTATACGAGGAGATCACACGTGGACCGGGAATAAAAGCATCCCACTTGAACACACGAGCTGTGTCTTCGTCTTACACTTTACCCCCCGCGGGTTAGGGGGAAGAATTTACCCGATGCTCCCCAGCATGTCGTAAGAGGCGACTAACGGATTCTGTTTCTCCTTTTACCCTTGTTAAGTGTTTCTTGTATAGAATATAGTCAATTTTTGTAAAGATTTTAGTCAAGCAGTATGTCAGAAATGTTAAGTCCTTTGTACTGGAAACTTGCATTCTCCCAGTAAGGTAATATATTGTACTACGGTGCAAGCCCCTGGAGCAAATTTTTGATTAGTGCTTTAGTTTGTGAACAAGAAACAATTGACAAGTGGGTCTATCCCATCTCCCCCCTTTCCCCGTCACTATATAACCTTGAATGGTTGAAAACGACGTTAAACACCAAATAAAGAAAGAAAGAAAGAAAGTCTTACACTTTGTTGTATGCAAGAACACAACGGTTACCTCATAGATCTGTTCATTCTTCAGTTTGTCGGTGTCAAAAGTTATATCCCCATTCCACACAACCGTTCTTTGTCCCGTTCCCGTACCAACCAAGGACTGCTGCCACAACAATGGAACGCTGCGCAAACGGCCATTTTTGGGCATATTTCAGCAGCGTCTGACCATAGTGGCAGCCGTCCTTGGTCGGTAAGGGAACGGGACCTAGAACGGATGTGTGGAATGCGGGTATGACAACTCAGTGTGTGAGAGCGCTACCGTTGCGTTACCGTTGTTTTAAGTTCCTTTAACGATCCAGGCGTTCCGTTACCGATGGGTTGAGGTTCCATTTCCGTTCATTCTGATCGGGAGGGGAACGGCTAAAAATTTGAACATGCAGCCCAAACTCAGCCGTCCCTACCGACCCTACCGTTCAAAGCAGTTCCGTTAACGATCAGTTACGTCGGCATTGCGGTTCTGTCCCGATCCTTCCCGTGCCCGCACCGCTCCTTGGTCGGAACGGGACCTAGAACGGTTGTGTGGAAAGGGGGTATAAGACTCGACCACTTGGCTTATGGTGGGGACAGCTGGAAGATCTCTGGATATAACTTGATTGAAGAGGAGTAGTCTTCCTTTTAGAAAATGTGTAGGCCTACTCTGCCTTGCAGATTAGAAATTTGTGCTGTCGGGGCTGGGTAAAGGGAGTGGAGGGTAAGGGGGTGGGGGTGGGTAAGCGAGGGGTAAGAGAGACGAAAGAGAAAACTGGACAGGGAAAAGTCACTGCCTGAAGTATTCAATAAAGCCACACACAAAAAAAAAGAAATTACCACATATGCAGGTTTTCAATTCATATTTTTGCAAAGTATCTGCACAAGCATGTGTCCCTCTGTGAGTATGTTCGTGGCTGCTTTCATGGGGTGCCTGTATCCTCAGGAATTTGAGGATTTTTTTTATCTCTCTTTTTCTGACACCGTTGATTTAAAGGCAGAGTAAGCCTCCCGTAAACCATCACAGATACGGTCAGGCTTTTACACACAGTACAAACACCATTTCATTTAAACACTCACCAATTGAGAACATCCTAGGTGCCCTCCGTAAAGAGCGAACAATTTTCAAAGAATTTATTTTTGCGTGGTTTATCTTACCCCTGAGCCATCGTGAACCCGTGTGATCCAGTTTTCCCTTTTCACAATGCAGTCGTCATAGTTAGTCATTTGAATGCGACTCGACGTGAGCTTATCTACAATAGCACGTTTTTTTTATGCACGAAACAACGGCTGTGGTTCACAAGAACTCTAGCGATGGCTTTTGACTGTTGAGAGGAACGGCGATTTGCACTGATAAACCGGCCGTCGTCTGCTACGACCCTTGCGTGACCCTGCTTCCGGGCTTTTCTTTTTTTAAACTTTCACAACTTCGAATTGTTCTGATCTTGTCTTGATGAAAAACGAATTCTTTTATGATTAAAGAATGTTTGTATAACAAGCTGTCAATTTATTATTTAGATTTTAAAAGTTAGGTCTAGCGCAAAAACGAGGCGCCGTTGTTGTTAACGGAACAAGTCTACGAAAATAAATTCTTTGAAAATGTCTCACGCTCGACAGAAAGCAGCCAGGATGTTCCCGTTCGGTGAGCATTCAAATGGAAGTATGCTTGTACTGTATTTAGACGCTCGGGGAGCTCTGTGATGGTTTACGGGAGGCTTACTGTGCCTTTAACGTCATTTTTACAGGACATTTATTTTCCTTTCAGTTATAAGTTGTAGTAGTTTGACCTTATTGTTTTAGGACAAGTAGTCTAGAGCTCGTTCACCAGTAGCAAAGACTCACTCAGTCCGTGAGTGTGTGTGATGGGAGGGGGGGGGGGGCTCTCCCGTGACCGGCCACCTGCAATGTACGGACAGGTTTGCACGGGCCCAAGGGTGTCCGTTCATGAGAGGGACTGCTGTAACAGCAAAACTAGTGTGAAACATAAGTAATCAATTTATCCACTTGACTATATTCACAACAGGGTCAGGGACCTATCACTCTTTTTTTGCATGTTTTTATGCCGACGGATTTTCAAATACTCTGCAACACATGTAACCCAAATTGAACATGTGCCCGTACAATACCGCTTCTTTTATGAAAACATTGCTTCGGCCATGTTGATTTTAATCAACCCATTTTCTCGTTTAATGTGTGTCTGAGCGAGTGTGTGTGATGGCTTGTTTGATGTGTGTGAGCGAGTGTGTGTGATGGCTTGTTCGATGTGTGTGTGTGTGTGTGATGGCTTGTTTGATGTGTCTGAGCGAGTGTGTGTGATGGCTTGTTCGATGTGTGTGTGTGTGTGTGATGGCTTGTTTGATGTGTCTGAGCGAGTGTGTGTGATGGCTTGTTCGATGTGTGTGTGTGTGTGTGATGGCTTGTTTGATGTGTCTGAGCGAGTGTGTGTGATGGCTTGTTTGTGTGTGAGCGAGTGTGTGTGATGGCTTGTTTGATGTGTGTGTGTGATGGCTTGTTTGATGTGTGTGTGTGATGGCTTGTTTGATGTGTGTGTGTGATGGCTTGTTTGATGTGTGTGTGTGATGGCTTGTTTGATGTGTGTGTGTGATGACTTGTTTGATGTGTGTGTGTGTGTGTGAGCGAGTGTGTGATGGCTTGTTTGATGTGTGTGTGTGTGTGAGCGAGTGTGTGATGGCTTGTTTGATGTGTGTGTGTGTGTGAGCGAGTGTGTGATGGCTTGTTTGATGTGTGTGTGTGTGTGAGCGAGTGTGTGATGGCTTGTTTGATGTGTGTGTGAGCGAGTGTGTATAATGGCTTGTTTGATGTGTGTGTGTGTGTGTGATGGCTTGTCTGATGTGTGTGTGTGTGTGTGTGTGTGTGTGTTTGATGGCTTGTTTGATGTGTGTGTGAGCGAGTGTGTGTGATGGCTTATTTGATGTGTGTCTGAGCAAGTGTGTGTGATGGCTTGGTTGATGTGTGTGTGTGTGTGTGTGATGGCTTGTTTGATGTGTGAGTGTGAGCGAGTGTGTGATGGCTTGTTTAATGTGTGTCTGAGCGAGTGTGTGTGATGGCTTGTTCAATGTGCAGACATTGTGAGAGGCAGGCCACGAGGCCGCCAGGTTCTTCCTTCCAAACTGTCACCTCGGTCACACACACATGAAACCCTAACTCTTCTTTTTTCAATCCGGGGATATACAAAGCATCTCTCCCAAAAAACAGTTTTCTGAAGCTTCAGTAAAAAAAATATTGCATTCAGTACAGAGCATCAAACAACATTAAAAACGACAAGAACAAAAAGCAAGAAATATGTTTGGTTCTTGTTTATCAGTTTGTTTGGGATTTTTAACATTTTTGTGCAGTTGTACATCACAATGCAATCTGTACATACACTTCCCAAACTGTCACCTCTACACAGTGGAGTGTGACATGGTGTCACTACACATGACACACCAACAATGAGCAGTCTGGGTGCTCTCTCTACACAGTGGAGTGTGACACGGTGTCACTACACATCACACCAACAATGAGCAGTCTGGGTGCTCTCTCTACAGTGGAGTGTGACACGGTGTCACTACACATCACACACCAACAATGAGCAGCCTGGGTGCTCTCTCTACACAGTGGAGTGTGACACGGTGTCACTACACATCACACACCAACAATGAGCAGTCTGGGTGCTCTCTCTACAGTGGAGTGTGACACGGTGTCACTACACATCACACACCAACAATGAGCAGTCTGGGTGCTCTCTCTACACAGTGGAGTGTGACACGGTGTCACTACACATCACACACCAACAATGAGCAGCCTGGGTGCTCTCTCTACACAGTGGAGTGTGACACGGTGTCACTACACATGACACACCAACAATGAGCAGTCTAGGTGCTCTCTCTACAGCGGAGTGTGACACGGTGTCACTACACATCACACACCAACAATGAGCAGCCTGGGTGCTCTCTCTACACAGTGGAGTGTGACACGGTGTCACTACACATCACACACCAACAATGAACAGTCTGGGTGCTCTCTCTACAGTGGAGTGTGACACGGTGTCACTACACATCACACACCAACAATGAGCAGTCTGGGTGCTCTCTCTACACAGTGGAGTGTGACACGGTGTCACTACACATCACACACCAACAATGAGCAGCCTGGGTGCTCTCTCTACACAGTGGAGTGTGACACGGTGTCACTACACTTGACACACCAACAATGAGCAGTCTGGGTGCTCTCTCTACAGCGGAGTGTGACACGGTGTCACTACACATCACACACCAACAATGAGCAGCCTGGGTGCTCTCTCTACACAGTGGAGTGTGACACGGTGTCACTACACATCACACACCAACAATGAGCAGTCTGGGTGCTCTCTCTACAGTGGAGTGTGACACGGTGTCACTACACATCACACACCAACAATGAGCAGTCTGGGTGATCTTTCTACACAGTGGAGTGTGACACGGTGTCACTACACATCACACACCAACAATGAGCAGCCTGGGTGCTCTCTCTGCACAGTGGAGTGTGACATGGATTCACTACACATCACACACCAACAATGAGCAGCCTGGGTGCTCTCTCTGCACAGTGGAGTGTGACATGGTGTCACTACACATCACACACCAACAATGAGCAGCCTGGGTGCTCTCTCTACACAGTGGAGTGTGACATGATGTCACTACACATCACACACCAACAATGAGCAGTCTGGGTGCTCTCTCTACAGTGGAGTGTGACACGGTGTCACTACACATCACACACCAACAATGAGCAGCCTGGGTGCTCTCTCTACACAGTGGAGTGTGACACCGTGTCACTACACATCACACACCAACAATAAGCAGTCTGGGTGCTCTCTCTACACAGTGGAGTGTGACACGGTGTCACTACACATCACACACCAACAATGAGCAGTCTGTGTGCTCTCTCTACACAGTGGAGTGTGACACGGTGTCACTACACATCACACACCAACAATGAGCAGCCTGGGTGCTCTCTCTACACAGTGGAGTGTGACATAGTGTCACTACACATCACACACCAACAATGAGCAGTCTGGGTGCTCTCTCTACAGTGGAGTGACACGGTGTCACTACACATCACACACCAACAATGAGCAGCCTGGGTGCTCTTTCTACACAGTGGAGTGACATGGTGTCACTACACATCACACACCAACAATGAGCTGCCTGGGGCTCTCTCTACACAGTGGAGTGACAGGGTGTCACTACACATCACACACCAACAATGAGCAGTCTGGGTGCCCTCTCTACACAGTGGAGTGACACGGTGTCACTACACATCACACACCAACAATGAGCTGCCTGGGTGCTCTCTCTACACAGTGGAGTGTGACACGGTGTCACTACACATCACACACCAACAATGAGCAGTCTGAGTGCTCTCTCTACAGCGGAGTGTGACACGGTGTCACTACACATCACACACCAACAATGAGCAGCCTGGGTGCTCTCTCTACACAGTGGAGTGTGACACGGTGTCACTACACATCACACACCAACAATGAGCAGTCTGGGTGCTCTCTCTACACAGTGGAGTGACAGGGTGTCACTACACATCACACACCAACAATGAGCAGTCTGGGTGCTCTCTCTACATAGTGGAGTGACATGGTGTCACTCCACATCACACACCAACAATGAGCAGTCTGGGTGCTCTCTCTACACAGTGGAGTGTGACACGGTGTCACTACACATCACACACCAACAATGAGCAGTCTGGGTGCTCTCTCTACATAGTGGAGTGACATGGTGTCACTCCACATCACACACCAACAATGAGCAGTCTGGGTGCTCTCTCTACACAGTGGAGTGTGACACGGTGTCACTACACATCACACACCAACAATGAGCAGTCTGGGTGCTCTCTCTACACAGTGGAGTGTGACACGGTGTCACTACACATCACACACCAACAATAAGCAGTCTGGGTGCTCTCTCTACACAGTGGAGTGTGACACGGTGTCACTACACATCACACACCAACTATAAGCAGTCTGGGTGCTCTCTCTACATAGTGGAGTGACAGGGTGTCACTACACATCACACACCAACAATGAGCAGCCTGCATGTTTTCTCTACACAGTGGTATTTTTTTTTAAAGAATTTCGTAAAAGAAACAGGTGCCTTTTTTCGAAAATTTATTCATCAAAAAGTTCCAACTCACCACTGCAGTCAATCAGGGTGTTGATTTTTGGTATCTGACCAAGTGGGGGAATGGTCTTATCCCCTCTTACTTAAAGCCTGACTAAGACAGTGAGGTGAACTGTTTTCACGAGGCGGAGTGGGCCTTGAGGTGCACATGCACACCTCTTGACACGCCGACGTAACTTCAGCCGGATACGCTTGTCACAACACTGGTAGCACACATCAGTGCTAGCACACACTAGCTGTAACACACAGTACAGCATAAAGATAGAATTGTGACACGGTGACTAAGATAGAATTGTGACACGGTGACGCAGTGGTCTCATGGCAGCTGCTCTGCATTGACGGAGATTTCTCCCTGCCTTGAGAGCGAGCTATTAATAGTTAGCTCTACAAGTCTGAAACAATGGTAGACAGCACACCCGTGAGATGTGGAGAGCTGTTTGTGATAGTCACCCGTGAGATGTGGAGAGCTGTTTGTGATAGTCACCTGTGAGATGTGGAGAGCTGTTTGTGATAGTCAACTGTGAGATGTGGAGAGCTGTTTGTGATAGTCACCCGTGTGATGTGGAGAGCTGTTTGTGATAGAGTCACCTGTGAGATGTGGTGAGCTGTTTGTGATAGTCACCCGTGAGATGTGGAGAGCTGTTTGTGATAGAGACACCTGTGAGATGTGGAGAGTTGTTTGTGATAGTCACCCGTGAGATGTGGAGAGCTGTTTGTGATAGTCACCTGTGAGATGTGGAGAGCTGTTTGCGATAGTCACCCATGAGATGTGGAGAGCTGTTTGTGATAGAGTCACCCGTGAGATGTGGAGAGCTGTTTGTGATAGTCACCCATGAGATGTGGAGAGCTGTTTGTGATCGAGTCTGGCTGATGTTGTCACCTACAAACCCTTGTGTTCACAGACGTTGATATAGGGCTATTTATTTGGCCTCAAACCTGTTTGACTGGCTTTGCCTCCAAAGGCAATTGTTGTGTTTCATGCACTTGTTATATCACCACACACCCGAGAGACCAACTTGTTTTATCACCACACACCTGAGAGACCAACTTGTTATATCACCACACACCCGAGAGACCAGCTTGTTATATCACCACACACCCGTGAGACCAAATTGTTATATCACCACACACCCGAGAGACCATACACACATGGTGACACAAGGGTTCCAACACGACCACCAACCACAGCATCAAGACTTTGAAGAGCGAGTGGTCCGTCTGGATCTCAACGGTAAACGTTTCTTTTTCCACCTTGACTCTTCCTGTGATGACCTGACCCGAGTTGTGTCCCTTGCACCTAGCTGTTGGGTCTCCTCCTCTCCCTTGGAGTCCTGGTGTACCGAGGTGATCACGCTGTCGGTGCAAGTGTCCTCCACTGCTCGGTACATGTACACCAGGTCTTGGAGACGGGGCCACGAACGCTGCACACATCAACATGATGTAGCTTGAGTACATACATTACCTTCACTACAATGTCTCAGCAAGATGGTTGTCCCAGCTCACAGACGACGGGACTAAATAACGTCTTTTAACGTGCAGGTGATTGGCCATGGTAAGGGCCTCAGCTGACAGTCCCAGTTGTTTGTGTCTGAATAGAAACACGCCAAATGTTCTCTCCCATAACATGAGTTTGGGGTTGAAGTAAGACAGAACGAGAGACAGAGCATGAGACAGAGGGATAGAAAGAGACTCAGACTCAAGATATTACTGTCCTTGGAGAGAGAGAGAGAGAGAGAGAGAGTGTGTGTGTGTGTGTGTGTCTGTGTGTGTGTGTGTGCGTGTGTACTCACAGTGAACAAAGGAACAACAGTTTCCACAGGTCCTGCAGGCCTTGATGCAAGTAGCACAGCCAGGTAACACACTATTGATTGCTGAAACACAGGTGTTGATGCAAGTAGCACAGCCAGGTAACACACTATTGATTGCTGAAACACAGGTGTTGAAATAATCAGGAAACACAATTCAGATTGCTGAGACATCATAATGGTGTCGATATAATCCAGTAACACACTACCGATAGCTAAAACATCATTTTTCAGATCACAACCTCTATAAATGCACCTCTTTGTAATACTCCCTCCTTTTCAAGACGGGATTTTCTCAGATTTTTGGAAGTGATAAAAGGGGGGATCTAGAAACGTGCGGCAAAGTGACTCTCACAGCAAGCAAAAGCATGACAGCTCACCATGGTTACAGCTTCAGTGATGACGATGCCCTTGACCCGACTTTTGTCGAAGAACTGCGTCTCTTGATGACGGAACCAGTATTGTGTTTTCACCTGCACACCCAGATTGGGCAGCACCAACAGAACTTCTGCAACAACACACGTCACACGGCTCAACACATTCCATGGACATTGACACACATCACATGACTCAACACATTCCATAGACAACAACACACGTCACACGGCTCAACACATTCCATGGACATTGACACACGTTACACGGCTCAACACATTCCATAGACAACAACACACGTCACACGGCTCAACACATTCCATGGACATTGACACACGTTACACGGCTCAACACATTCCATAGACAACAACACACGTCACACGGCTCAACACATTCCATGGACATTGACACACGTCACATGACTCAACACATTCCATAGACAACAACACACGGCTCAACACATTCCCAAGACATTGACACATGTCACACGGCTCAACACATTCTATAGACAACAACACACGTCAGACGGCTCAACACATTCCATAGACAACAACACACGTCACACGACTCAACACATTCCATGGACATTGACACACGTCACAACACATTCCATAGACAACAACACACGTCACACGGCTCAACACATTCCATGGACATTGACACACGTCACACGACTCAACACATTCCATAGACAACAACACACGGCTCAACACAAAAAACCCAGACATTTTAGGTAAGAACTTAGTCGCAATGTTCTTTTTAGCTACAGGTCATGTCACTGGGTTGAGCGTCATGCAAGCGCTACCTTTGCTGACTTTGTTCAACAGTTGTACCCATGCGAGCGCTACCTTTTCTGACTTTGTTGAAGAGTCGCACGGCCAGCACCAGGGCAAGGACCACTGACAGCAGCCACAGCAGTCGCACATTCTGAAAACAAATTTGTGTCCCAATTTAATATAACTTTCTCTGTCAATAGTTTGCCATGCAGTTGTGTCTCCTGAAAACGAAATAATATTTTCATTCACGTCACCTACGGAATCATTGGAATTACCAGGTAAAAAGTATTACTTTTCACCACCCTTTAATCCCGCAGGGAGGACAGTTTAAAATGTAGAAATCTGACAAATCTGCCTGCAGACTTTTGAGGTCTTTCGTTTACGTACTCAAGCAAAGATTTTTAGTTTTACTTGCACATGCATCAGAAATTCAGAAGAAAAAAACGGACAGTCGCCGGGTCTGCCAACAAAAATAGCCTAGACATAAAACAAAAATTCTTAAACAGATTAATTATCCGCAAGTGCCGCTGTTTTGCCGAGTGGCCTTCCTTGAATTTGGCCCATTAACTTGATGAAAATCGTCAGCTTTACGCATAAAAAGTTGACTTAATCACAATTTCATGAAGTTTGTCGCATAAAACGTAACTGCCTATCAGTGGTAAGCTTTCAAGCTTATTATATATAGAAGCGCAGAACCTGACAAGCAGTTCGAGAAGAAGAAGAAGACTAGCAATACCATTTCATGAAGTTTGAGGGCCGCGCACAGAGTTGTGGTAACTACAAAACTTGCCACAAGACGCTTTGGTCGCAACGCGCAGTGATGTAGAATAAACTCGCTGCCCATCGCTCCGTAGTTCCGATGCTCCAAATTCGCCATTTTCTCCATTCAAAATCTCTCACTGCTTGTTCTGTCAGATGTACAACACTTCCACCAACGCAAAACCTGAACCTCCATTCAGACCCGTCGTCTGATGTGCTCTGAGAGTTGTCTTTCCAGGAGTTCCCAATACATGGCAGTTATCGTTCTTGCCGTGCAGACGAACAGTTTGAGATCAGTGCATTGTGCAAACCACAGACAGCTTTGTGTTTCTTCAACACTGGCTCTATGAATTCGAATAAATGCATTTTTCGACTCAACGCAAAGAAAGGCACACACATGCATTCCTTTTTACGTTAATGTAGAACTTTCATTACCCTTTTTTACGTGAAGTTTTGACTAAATAGACTGAGAATCGAGACGAGGTCTGTGTGTGTGTGTAGAGCCACACGGACATAAAAGAACCTAAGAACCTTTCTATGTTTGAGGCCAACGGCCATACCACGTTGAAAGCACCGGTTCTCGTCTATGTCTGAGGTGTAGAGCACTTTTCAGGAGAAAAAAAACCCGGACAGATGTTTTTAATCTACGCATATACATTTTTCCAGATCATCTCCATAATTTTCCGACTGCACTGTGGTGATCACATTGTTCAATCAAATAACTTGATTTTTTTTGTCAAACTGTGTGTAATTCGGTGCACTGGTTTCCACGCATAAAATAACTCTGGAAGAAAATACCCATCACTTTTTGTTTCACCTCAAACAAATATTATATGTGCTTTTTTTTGTGCCTTTTTTTTTTTACAAGATTATTATTTTATTTCAAATTCATGATACTTTCTAAGCTGGAAAAAGGAACTTGGGGCTATGTAACGTACTTCTTTGCTACGACCATCTCGGAAACATCTCAAATCACATTGGAAGATAAGTGGCATGGCTTGCTCGTTGTGTCTTGTAGGACTTATATCCACTCTCAATGCCGATAGGTCAAGTTCTTGTGAATGTTTGGTTTTGTCCGCAATTAAACGTTCCAATAATGTTAACCCTTTCTTGTTTTAACATAGAGGGGGAATCGAGACGAGGGTCGTGGTGTATGTGTGTGTGTGTGTGTGTCTGTCTGTCTGTGCGTGTGTGTGTGTAGAGCGATTCAGACCAAACTACTGGACCGATCTTTATGAAATTGTACATGAGAGTTCCTGGGAATAATATCCCCGGATATTTTTTTATTTTTTTCGATAAATGTCTTTCATGACGTCATATCCGGCTTTTTGTAAAAGTTGAGGCGGCACTGTCACACCCTCATTTTTCAATCAAATTGATTGAAATTTTGGCCAAGCAATATTCGACGAAGGCCGGACTTCGGTATTGCATTTCAGCTTGGTGGCTTAAAAATTAATTAATGACTTTGGTCATTAAAAATCTGAAAATTGTAAACTTACATTTTTTTATAAAACGATCCAAATTTACGTTCCTCTTATTCTTCATCATTTCCTGATTCCAAAAACATATAAATATGTTATATTTGGATTAAAAACAAGCTCTGAAAATTAAAAATATAAAAATTATTATCAAAATTAAATGTTCGAAATCAATTTAAAAACACTTTCATCTTATTCCTTGTCGGTTCCTGATTCCAAAAACATATAGATATGATATGTTTGGATTAAAAACACGCTCAGAAAGTTAAAACGAAGAGAGGTACAGAAAAGCGTGCTATCCTTCTCAGCGCAACTACTACCCCACTCTTCTTGTCAATTTCACTGCCTTTGCCACAAGCGGTGGACAGACGATGCTACGAGTATACGGTCTTGCTGAAAAATTGCAGTGCGTTCAGTTTCATTCTGTGAGTTCGACAGCTTGACAAAATGTAGTAATTTCGCCTTACGCGACTTGTTCTATGTAACGTACATTACGTTAGCCATTGTGTTAGGGTTATTGTGACTTCTTTCAGTCAGCGAAAAGAAACTTTTTGCTTTTGGAAACTTGAGGTCAATGAGTGCTTTTAAAAAAAATATGATGTACTTTTTTTGCTTGTTTTTTGTTTTTTTACAAGATTATCATTTTACTTCAAATTTTGTAACATGTTTTGATAAATTTTCTACTCTTTTGAATAGCAAGATTTAAACATTATCCTCTTTCTGAGAAGAAGGTATTACCCACATCAAGTCAGGGACTTGCCTGTAATTAGGAGTAAAAGAATAACTTGAAACTGAGAATACCAGCTCTGGCATTTATAACGGCAAATCGATATAAAAACTATAATTTGATCAGCTTTTATAAAAAATTAATGGTTTGTTTTCTAAATTGTCCTTTACTTCATGTGCGTACCCCTCCTAGCTCCTCCCTCCCTCCCTCCCTCCCGCCCTCCTCCCGCCCCCTGACTAACTGTGACTCGAATAGGAGAGAAAAAAAAAAGGCGTTCGAGAAAAGACATGCAGCTTAGCTCAAAGTAAACGTCAGGGTTTCTCTGTCTTATTGAATGATTGACGTGTTTGTAGTTTTACAGATGTTCTTGTTTTGAGTCCTGTGCGCGCGGAGGGCTGGGGCAGGGAGGGGTTATTCCCCCTTGTGAAGTTGTGAAGTTATGGTTCTTCATCATCAGATGGTCGGAGCAAAGAGAGATACACTCTTTGGTCGGAGTCAGTCACTGCGGCCGCCCAAGTCAGTTGTAAAACCTTTCACTAGTGAGTTAAACCGGCAGAACTCCATTTGTTCTGGTTTTCGCCTGCCTCCTTCCCCCTTCTCATTTTCCTCACTAAGTCATTAAACAAAGAATGCAACTTTTCAACAAATTACTTGGCTTTGTCGAGTGCGCCCCAAAGTCGTTCGGTATGGTCGCTTGAGTCATTTCGTGTCGTCTGCTCCGCGGGGTTCTGAGTGCATCATTTGACGTCATCAAACCGGAGAGTGCTGGTTGGGCAACTTCTTGTTCTTTTTATTCATTTGCACAACTCTTCTCGTCTTCTTTTAGGGATGGGGGGGGGGGGGGG
>NC_090261.1:63205410-63226561 GCF_037325665.1 Littorina saxatilis
GCTATTTTAAGATCTGAGAAACAAAGGGACGTAATTGCTCTGCTATATGACATGTGCAACAAGAGTAAGTGAGATTATGTGGAAGCAATTTTCTTGGCACCTGTGAGAATAACACGCTTTTGAATGAACAAAAGACTTTACATGCTTGTCGCACGTGTATGCATTAATAGCGCTTACATCCCTTTGTTTCTCATATTTTGTGCTACTGACTTGCTTGTATTACTAGAGACATCCAGATTTGCCTTCGTCAAAAGTTCGTGAGTTCCGATCTTAGCGAGTTTGTTGAAGTGGTGACGTCACATCCCGTCACGGTCACCACTTTCCAATTTCGGTCCAGATCTACGTGAAGTTCTTCGTGCGCGTTGTCTGTTTTTCGAAACAGTGATGACGTGACGAGTAGTGTTATATATGACGAGTCTTTTTTATCGGAATATTCCAGACATCTGAATATGCTGGGTACACACGCAACACTGACAATTTTTTTCGAATTTTAGATTCATTCCTGTAAAATCTCCCAACTCTAAAACAAAATAGGCCTAGTGGAAACAAGTGTCTTGTGCAAGAGAGATCAAGGGAGATAATTGGCAGGATATGTCGCCCGTTGACTCAAGTTCTGAGTTTTGTGTGGGTATCCGTGTTCATGCACTAGGCCTCCAAAATGAACAGTTTACAGATGCACAGTCCACAGAAGCGTCGTAAAGATATCAAACTTTAACACTGCGCACATAAAACATATTTTTAACATTATGAAAAGGACTAAAAGTACTCGCAAAGATTGCTGATTAAGGTTCGTCAAACACGCCTTTTTCACCACGCAGATCCCGGTCTTCGGCAAGCAGTGGTGGGCGCGAAAACCCGAGCGCATGCGCATTGAGGCACAAAGTTAAAAATAGAGAGGAAATTCCCACCACCAACGAATGTTCGTCTGACGAAGGTTGAATCTGGATGTCCCTAGTGATTGTGCAAATAATTTGTATTGTTTTCATCTCTGATTTTGTCATTAACAATGATCGTTGTCGATAATGAGTTTGCACAGCCCTATGGTATTTACCTTGATGAACCCATACCAGCATTGTGATTGAAATTCTTAATTGCTGATCCTGTTATCGCCTGCTGATGATTTTTTTTTATCAAGTTCAGACTATTATTAGTCAATGTAGCATTGCTTCAATGAGATTAGGTCCACACATAATTTTTGCCTGCCCGATTGATAATACTATGCTGTGGTATTTTACTGAGACTGAAAAATGTGTTGTAATATTTTTTAAGTTCACATTTTCATGTTTTAGCAATTGAAGGAATTAAGTTTGCATTGTTCAACATTTTAAAAGTGTTACTGTTATCAAATTAGTATTCACATATTGAATTGTTAAAGACCCCAACAATTTAAATTTTAAATAAAATTTGTGATCTTGAATTTTCTGTGCATTAATTCAAATTTGTATTTGCAAATGTTATTTTAATGTTTTCAGGAGAACGTAAATTTTACGTTTGCATGTGAACGTTAATTTAACGTTTGCATGTGAACGTTAATTTAACGTTTGCATGAAAACGTTTGATTATGGTTTTGTTTTGGTTAATTTTATGTTTGCATGCTAACGTTAAAAAAACGTTAAATAAACGTTAATAAAACGTTTTATTTTGGTTATTTTTATGTTAGCAAAAAACGTTAAAAAAACGTTAAAATAACGTTAAATAAACGTTAATAAAACGTTTTATTTTGGTTATTTTTATGTTAGCAAAAAACGTTAAAAAAACGTTAAAATAACGTTAATCTAACCGTTATATTATGGTTTGATTTTGGTTTTATTTTGGTTATTTTTATGTTTGCAAAAACGTTAAATTAACGTTAATTTTAACGTTATATTATGGTTAGATTAACGTTAAATTAACGTTAGATTAACGTTAAATGTTAACGTTAATTTAACGTTTTATCACATGAGCAAATTAACGTTAAATTAACGTTAGCGGTAAACGTTAAATTAACGTTTACCGCTAACGTTAATTTAACGTTAATTTAACGTTAGCATGCTAACTGGGTTTGGTTCTCAGTTCTGTGTTTTTCATGATGTAAGGTTTCATAAACTGTTCTTGATCAAATAAAATTATACGATGAACAGCCTTCAAAATTAATCCATGTCTAATGTAAAACTGTAACAGTCTGTAGTGACACACATACTTCTTTTTGTGAAACAGATTGGGCACCAGCTTTGGAGGTTCTCTTGGGTTTACTTTTAACCTCTCAGCCGCTAAAGGATAATCATTATGTAGATCATGAAGTGATAGTGGATAGTCTAAGTCAACTTCTAGTATCCATCCCTTTCGACTGTCTGGGCCTGCTTTTAATATTGTCAGCACAACACATTGTGAAAATGGTCCTGAATAGATCTTAAAGTTCCGAAGTGGAAGCGTCTGACACATTGCCCAACCATACAAATTGTTTGCATCTAGATACATGATGTAATTAGAAGGTTTCATAGGATCAAAGTCGTCCAAGTATTTGTTGTTGGCTTTGCAGTAATTGTGTGAAGCCATACTGATTCCTCCACGTAGTCCATTTTCAATCATCTGAAGTGTAGGTAGATCTGATAGCAAGTCAATCTTTACTCCTGTAAATCTAAGAAATGCATCCCAGCTCATGCCTGGTGCAGATATGTAATGTGAAGGATCTAGATTGTAGTGCTTCATACATGTTCTTCTGTAATTCTCAAATATATCTGCAAGTAAACAAACATCAGCCAACAAATATTGATCATGATAATCACCCATTGTATTACATCCTAATTTATTCCATGCAGTCTTAGCGTGTTCATAGTCTTCGTCACTTATACCTTTACCCTTCAGCCGTGAGAAGTAAGCATCCTTTGGCGGTAACTCATCTTCATCAAACCTCTCCCACGAATCCATGTATTCATATGGATAGACTCCCTTTCTAACTAAGTCACTGTCAAAGTACTTACATGTGATTGGGAAAGCAGTTAGTGATGAAGATAAAGACTCAAGTGTTCCCATCAGATGTTGAGCAGAATCGTAGAAGTGTAAACTATTCAGAGTAAAGGCCATGTACTTTTCTGAAGACTGCGCAATGCATCTTGCTTTGTATTCATCAGTTACTGCCTGCATGATCAGATGTGAATCATAACCGCGCAAGTTATGGAAGAAGATTGGAAGCTTCCAAGTCTTAGGATCAAACTTTAATTGTAGATTACATTTGCTGTGTGCTGCTCCTCGGAACTGCCCACTTACATGATCATGATCTCTTACTATTGGATTGTCTGTGTTTGGTGTTAGACTTTGTTCGCATATCCAACACTGTGTGGTAGAGTTAAACTGTTCTTGGTCTTCAGGTTTCATAACAATGTCTGAAAGATTCAGTTGTTTGGAGCAGTCATTTCGCACTTGGTTCATTTGCTGTAAGAAGTTCTTTGCTGCATTAGGTCCTCTGTACAATTGCGGTTTAGAATGTTTACCATCTGAACTAACAACAATAAATGCATATGAACAGACTTGATGATTACTTAGAGTTACTGTTTTAGGTAGGTCTTTTGGTAAAGGTCCTTCATATGGCACAATGATAGATTCAAAGTCAGCATAAACAACATAAGGACTTTTCTGTAGTTTGCATACATTCTTAAAATACACTTTGCTGTCTGGCGGTGGTGTTGTTAACTTCACAACCGCATCATCAACGCTCTTACAATGTTGCTTGTGTATAAGTGCTGCATGAATTGATGGAATACGCAAGAGACATCGCCTACAAAAGTCTTGTTTACTATTGTGATTGCTTGTGCTCGCCATCAGTCTACTCATTGTACGAATCAAAGTGTAATGATATTTTACACCATCAGTCATTAGTAACATGTCAACATGGTTAGTATCACAATCACCAATCGTTGGTGAGTTCTTTGATATTCTGACTGGTTTCAGTTCATCTTCCTCATCCCACGTGTAAACATTTACGGTGATGGGTTTGTTTTGCTGTTCAAATTTGTCAATGCTTGTAATGCTGACAGGAAATTCAATACCAGTAAAGTTTAGTTTATTTCTGTATGCATGATAGTTAGACACTCTTTCTGCATTTTTCTTTACACTGTACAGTCTTGCCAGAACACACCACATAAAACATTTGTCATCATCATTCTTTATGTTCAGCACAGCACGTTTTTTGACAAGAGTAGGAGGTAAAGGTATGTAACTTCTACCTCTGATGGGGGCAAATTTACTTAGCTTCAATTCTATTTTTAGAATTTCACCTTCTGACCATCCGGATCCTTTCATCTTTGCATCCTCTGCAGCTTGCTCAAACCGTTTCATCATTTCATCTGCCCAGTTTCCATTCAATTCTGCCATAGAATTAAGTGCTAGTTGTCTGGTTGAAACATGAACTTCTAGCACCTCATCACTGACTGTTTTGTATTTTATTAAACTGACTATCTGCACTTTTACTGGAGGTTCAATCAACAAATTGTTTGGAATTTGTTCAATGGCGTCTTGCACACTGGACTGCACATTTTGAGGATCCGTTACTTGTAATTCAACGGTGTCAAATACTGTCGATAAAGATTCTAATACAGAGTCTTCCATCGCTGTGAGTTTGATTTTATAACTCAAAATAAAAATATAAATTAAAAAAATGAAGTTGCTTAGAATTCTTTCTCAGAGCTTCCATTTTTGTTAACACTATAAAATCTGAAATAAAAAATCATTTAACATTTGTACCGCGTGGAACTAATTGTAATTCCTCTTTTACAAAGGCTCTTTGCGGTGCTGGTTCTCTCAAGTAATATATAGGTGGATTTGTCTCTACTACTCTCTTGATTTCATGAATGTCAATACTCCAGATTGGATCCGTTGCACGCTTCCTGCTGTCACCCTCAGCTTCACCGGGTGCATATAAATATCTGACTTTCTGATTGAAAGGTAGTAATGCCACTGGTGTTGTTGACTTTGGAGCAACAGGTATTGTTTTCTGTTTGATTGCATCAACTGGTCTTAACCCTGTAGCTTTAAATACCTCCAGATTCATTGCTCTAAGTACTGATGGTAATCTTTTGACCCATTCAGTGTTACGCAATTTACTTTCTGTGTCCAAAAATTCCTGATGGTACTGATATGAAAACAGTTTTTCTGCCAACTGTTTGTTAAAGCTCTCAACAATAGCCTGTGACCTGTGGTTTCCTGGAATACCTCTCTTCACTGTAACATGATGTTTTAACAGAAGCTGGTTGACAGCTCCTTTAAACTCCTTACCATCATCGCACTGAATCATTCTGGGATACTTTAGTGGTCCACGTCTGTAAATTTCTTGCAGGGCAACAGCTGTAGCTATAGCACTTTTCTCTGTCAACGGTTCAGCATCTTTGTATCTTGTTGCAACATCAACTACAGTCAGTGCATACTTATATTTCTTCCTTCTGACTGTGTCATGCGGTAAATACAGCAGGTCTATTTGATGAGTGTCATTCGGTTTAATGTTAACAAAGTGTGGTCGTGTAATTTTTCTTGGTGCAGGTAAATAGATCTGCCAAACTGCCTGCTTTGACAACCATTTCTTTGCTATATCTTGAGAAACACCTGCTGCGTCACTGAGCTTGTCAATAGCAGTTCTTCCTTTCCAGTATCCTTTTGGGGAATAATATATTTTAGATAACAAAGCATCACTCATGGTTTTTTAAATGACAGAATATTAAGATTTGACAGCACGCGCAATAAAGTAAACAACAGCCATACCAATAACAATGAAAACAATCTCGCCCACCTTCTGCTCTTCTGAAGGCTGATAAAAGTCACCCAGTTTTGGAGGAGCACTTGTCTTCATTTTCTTTCCAGTTACAAGATAGTATTCTTGAATGGCTGCATCAACATTGGCAAAGGTTTTGTTTGCATGTCCTTGCTGCCTGAGTTTATCATTCATAAAGTCTAACTGCGCAATTCGTTTCTTCTCGTATTCATCCTGTGCTTTCGCCAGTTGTTCCATGGCTTTGTTGTGCCTTTCCCTCTCTTCACCATTTTGCAGTTTAGAAAACAAATAGTTGCTGCCAGAAAATGCAAGCGCATTTACAATCGCACCTCCCACCATCATAACCAAGCTAGCCATTTTATTGTCTTACATGTTTATATTTTCTGGAATAATTCCTTGCTTCACCAGGAAGTCTTTTGTTGCAAAGGAAGCTGTCACAACACCAATTAGTTTAGCACCGTCTTCGAAGTCTAACTTTCCCAAGTCGGCTGGTTTCATTCTGAGGAGACTTTTACCCAGCATTGTGTAACCTACACTCAAGCCTCCAATCACTGCAGCGTGATAAACTAGATTAACTATTGTCTTTTCAGAACTCATTTTTATGTTATCAAAATTAAAATATTAAAATTATTCCATATGAAATGAATCCACTGCAGGTACTACTGTGGGCTTTGTTATTGTTTGTACTGCTTTGTTTGTTGGTTTTGGTGTTTCTGATTTTGGTGTTTCTGATTTTGGTGTTTCTGACACTTTATATTTGCCTTGCCAAAGTTTGTAAAGCAAGTATCCACCTCCTCCAACAACAGCTGCTACAGCTACTTTTCTGTATGATAGAAATGAAGATTTTAATTCTTGATCAGTTTGTGTGACCTTAGTCACTTCAGGAATGTTTGGTGTCTGCTCAACTTCAGACATAATGTTCTGCTTTGCCTTTTGATTTAACTTTTTTTGTCTGTTCCATTCGGCTAGTTTTTTTCCTGCTTCTACTCTACCAGGTTTCTTTGTCACTGTGTTCACTTCTGGTATTTTCGTCTGCTCCACTGTCTGCTTCAACTGATCTGTCATCTTTTTTATTCTGAAAATTAATGTGTTTGAAAGTAATTAATCCAGCAACAAATGGTACTAATAAAGCACCAAATCGATAATACAGGCCACAGGCAAGAGATTCGAGGGACTTGGAAACAACAGGGTCATGAGTTAGATCATGTGTTAAGTCTTCCTCCGAGTCGAGAGGTGTAAAATGTCCAAAAATCTTTGTGTACAAACCTATAACAGTCTGTCCAATACTTCTAACCATCTTAGAACCAAGCACTGATTCATACCGTCCATGATACTTTTCTATATCTTCTGAGGAAAGATGTTGTACTTCTTCCACAGTTAACTGCCGCCCAAGGTAGTGTTTTGTTTTTCCACAAACAGCAAGTGAATACAATCTTTCTTTTTTATCAGGTATAGTCCTACTGTCACAGATTTCAATATCTGTAGCAGTCTGCATCAGCAATTCATCACAGTTCATTTTATTTTGATGCAGAATAAAATTAAAATCTAGTAATTAAACTTGAGTAAGAACTTGGGTAGGAACTTAACAAGAACTTAGGTAGGAACTTAACAAGAACTTGAGTAAGAACTTGAGTAAAAACTTAACAAGAACTTAGTAAGAACTTGACAAGAACTTAGGTAGGAACTTGAGTAAGAACTTAGGTAGGAACTTAACAAGAACTTAACAAGAACTTGAGTAAGAACTTAGTAAGAACTTGAGTAAGAACTTGACAAGAACTTGAGTAAGAAATTGACAAGAACTTGGTAAGAACTTGAGTAAGAACTTGACAAGAACTTAGCAAGGATTTCTACAAACATACATACTGAACTGGTTGATCAGTTTTTAAAACCAGTTTCGAGTGCTTAGAAGATTTCAGATTATTCTTTATTCTTTCTCTCTCCTGTTTGTTTTCAATGACATCATTTTCTCGAAGACACTCTTCAAAACTGTCACGGTCCTTTGAATAGAACAATGTTATTGTTTTGAGTTGCTCTCTAAAGTCTTTCAGAACTGCATTGTATTTTTGTGTTAATATCCAAACTGATATTAATGCATGTCGTCCACTGAATGCAAGCTTTGCTAGTGCACTTTTCTTTCTAACAATGTCACGTTCTGCTGCACAGTCATCAATAATAAACAGTGTTGGTGTGTTCTGAAAAAGATCGAAATAATGCTCCAAGCAAACATTTAGACGATCAGAAGGATTTACAATAAATATATTTTGATCAGACCATATGAATTTTCTCTCCTTGTATGTTCTGTTATGCTTTATGGTTGGACAGAATATGACTATGTGTTCAAAGTGATTTATGTAAACAGTCTGTAATAAATCCAAAACATATCTTGTTTTGCCGCAACCTGTTGCCCCACAAATCAAAGAACAGTGTGGATCTTTTGGAAGAAAATCTAGATACTTCATTTTAACACGTTCAATAAACAATATCCTGTAATCTGCTTTCAGAGATGTTTAACTGCGCATCTGACACAACAAACACGTAGATCTTAACTGATTTACTACTACTCCCTACTTCCTTTTCAATTTGTATTGTGATTCCTTCTGATCCGTTTTCAATTCGCCTTCCACTTCCATGCAGTTTGTTGTCGTCAGTTGTTCTGAGATCCAGCCATAACGCATATTTATTTGTCAAGAAATCTTCTACGCCAACACCGTGTAAATGCAGATCTTTAGCCACAAGATCAGATGTTGGGTCTTTCAATCTTCCTCCAGTAAAGTACTTTCTTGCTTCATCATAGTGTTGGTATGGCAGCATGCCAGATGCAAATATTTGGTTTGGCTGCCCTTCAATTGTGCAATATACTCTATTGATTAGTGGATTGTAAAACTTTTCTATTTGCCTTTCATATGAATCTTTTGGTTCCTCAAACAACATAAGTATTCCCTTCATTGACCTAGCTGGTGTATTCAAGTTAATGTTCCAGATTGGATCAGCCTGGCTTTTTGAAAGTGTACTGTGATTCAACACTCTTTCATAATAGATAGGCAGCTTAGAACTGTACTGATTTTCTATAAGTCTAGCCAGTTCAGGATGGTTTACAACATCAAACTCTAAAGAAATTCCAGACACCTTATACTTTGCTTCCGGGTCTTGCGAAAGCATAACACGATCATAACTATTGAAAGTCAGGTCGTATGACAGCCTGTCACGCAATGCTCCTTGATAGAAGGGAGGATGTGAATTTATGAGTTCAAAGTCAAGTGGAATACAAAATTTGTTTCCAAAAGCAACATTGACAGCGTTATCTTTTTTGTTGTCAGCTTTATCTCCTGCTCCTATTCTAACTTTTATCCCATTGTCTGACTGAATCCCTTGAAACACTCTGTTTTTCTTTTCATTGTCTGTCAACCAATTATCTGCGTAAACTAAAAAAACATCTGCATTATTCAATGACATCACTTCCCGCCCTTCCAGTTTGACAGTAATCTTCCTCACAATTGCTCTTCCTACATTATAAGCCAAAGTCCTATTTGCATCTGAGCCAGATTCTAATTCTAATTTGAATGATAGTCTTACAGTGCCTGGTACAATAACATCGTTCTTACCTAGATTAGGAAACCTAACAGTAAGTATTTCATTCTGATCAATAGTAGAAGGATTATTTGTAACTATAACTGTTTGCCTTATTCCTTTTACCCCGAGAGGTTCTTTCAGCCTTCTGTAAGGATCAAGAACAGAACCGAACGATTGTGCCATCTTTTTTTATTTTCAAAATAAAAAATAAGTTACAAATGGCAGAAGGTGGATTTGAAGATTTATTTGAGCCAGCGGACGACATGAGCGAAGCAATCCCTTTGGTTCCCTACCATCATTCACTGCATTATGAGGTGGCACGACATGAACTTCTGGAAGGTAAAGTTAGAGATTTCTACAAAAGTTTAGGAGAAGAACCTGATGTTTTAGATCCAAACCAGTTCAAAATGGAAGCAAATCATTTATATACAACTAGTGATAAAGGAGAAAAAGTCCAACTTACATATAAATCTAATCCTGCTAAGTTTCTATCAAAAGTTTCACTAAAACAAAAACTTACTGCTAATCGACTTAGGCAATTAGATATTGTGCCTAGCACACGGTCATCACCTTCCCATGTTGTTTCCTTACTTCAACAAGCAGAACTAGGACTACCAACTGCTACTCAAATAGAATCTGTTCCATTGCAAGATCTTAATAAACTTGCAGATGAGGCTGATCAACTTATACAAGAGATAGAGACTTCTTTTTCTGAGGAAACTTCACTGAAGACTCCACATGAACTATTACCTATGAGAGAAATAGAAGCCCTTAATCAATCACTACAAACCATCAGAGGTGAAATAGCAAATAATCTGTCAAAACTAGGTCAGCTGGATGAAGATATAAACAAAGAGAAACAAAAACTTGCTGATGCTGATGATTTGAACCTAGAACAAGAAGTAAAAAACAGAATTTCTAAGCGTTTAAAAGATTTGCAGGAGGAGAAAGCCATAAGGTTAGAAGTTCTAAGTAACAATAGAGAACAACTGAGAACACAGGTCAGCAGAATAAAAAGTACAATTCAAAGAATCCTTTACGAAGACACAACTCTTGCTGAAAGAATTAGAACGCTTTTCAGAGAGCAGGGAATCACAATAGCTAGTATACTAACTGCGTTAGGATTTGCAATAAGCACATTAGTGTTAACATTCACAGGTGGCACTGTCACACCTCCACCTCCACCTTCACCTTCATCTCCATCTGATCCGGGATGGGTAAAGAAACAACTCAAACACATTGCAGAACTATTAAAGAAACTAGCAGCAAAAGCTTTGGATGCACTTCCAGGAATCATTGGTTCAATTGTTAGCTGGCTGTTATCTTTTGCAGGTAAAGTTGTTGGTTTCATGGCTGAACATCTCTGGACTCTAATAGTTTTAATTGCGGGTGTTCTGCTAACGAGAATAAAGCAAAAGTAAGCCTACACCCACTCCACCAATTACTAGAGCAGTCTTCTGCGATTCATGATCATCACTAATACTAACAGCTTGATCATCACTAGTGACAGAATGATCTTCACCTGCAGCGTGATCTTCACTTGTCACGCTTTGTTTCTGTTCATTGTGATATGGCTGTAACATCGTTCTGATTTCTGAATTCAGTTCTTCACCCTTTCCAAGCGGCTGGGTGTCACTAGCAATAATGATTTCATTGTTATAATTTGTTATTGTTCCAATCTGCAGCTGGAGATCAGAAGGTAACATGTAAAGGCCGTTACCAACAGCAAAGTCAACTTTTGATCTTGCATAACGGAGAGAGTCTTGATACCTTTTGATGCTGGAAGGCAGATCAACTGCAGAGTTTATGACATCTTCTAAATTTGATAACAACTGTTTCTGTGCACCAAACCCTGTGCTTGTTCTCATTATGTTTGATCGTGTCTGTGCCTGCGAGCCTAGCAAGCACCACGCATATGTTCGGATAGATTCATTGATCCTTTCAACACCTGATCCAGTGAAACCTTTGCCGGTGTCTAATATAAAAGTAGTCCATGCATTGTGGTGCTGTTGTTCTATTGATCCTAACTGTACCTGCACATTTGAAGAAAAAGATGTATGACCTGGCCAGTAATCAAAATTATACCTCCTGTGGACACCCCATAAATATAGTGTTCCCATGCCATGGTTTTTGTCTTGCTTTTGCCTAAAGTCGGTCTTAAAATCTATATTGAATTCATTGCAGAGACGCTCATACACTTTCATGTTTATCCTATTGTTGAATGGGTTCCAGCTCTTTTCATGCGGCATTGGTGCCTGAAGTTCAGACAAGATTCTCCTGCACTGATAGTAAACGTGAAATGTGTACACACACTTTGTCAGTAAGTTTGAATTATTCATGTGGTCTGCATAGGACACTCCACATCCTGTGGTTGCACAGAATATTGCAAAGTTTAACTGATTCTGATAGAACTGAATTGGGTGAGAGTTCCACATCTTTGGAACACTATCATTTTTGATTGGGGGATTTAGGTAAGAATAGAATGGGTCAGGCACTTTAACGCGAATGGATTGTGTTTCTGTTACAGCAAAGTCCAACTCATGGAAAGAAATAGTCTTTGGATTGTAATATGGTCCAGTTTTGTATTTAACGTCTTTGTTGAATTTATACTGACTCATTTTTGTTGTTGAATAAAAAATGTTTATCACACTAACAAATGTGAAGACTAGTGTGCCAGTTAAACTTGCAAACCCTATCAACAATCAAAATGGAGGAATGAAAGTTGCACTGCATGAAATTATGTACAAGGTTACTTGGTATAATATCAGTAAAAAAAAGGCTAACAACTGGGTTAGAATTAATGGTAAAACACATTCTGTAGAAGATGGTTACTATGACTTCTGCACTTTAGAGAAAGAATTGTTTGCTCCAGTAGGTATTACAGCGAGTTTAAATCATGCAAGTCTCATTGCTACTCTTACTATGCCCAAAACTAGAGAAGTAAACATTGAGTTTCCAACCAAACTCCTTGATATGCTTGGAATTACAAAAATATACAAGGGAACACGTCCCATTGACATGGATGTTAACAGTGTACTGTTTGTTCACATGAGAGAGCTTAACACATCCTATAATCTGTTTAATGATCAGCGTTCTGATCTGCTTAGGATTCTTCCACCGAGTGATGCCTCTTTTTGTAAAATGCACGTGCCAACATTTAAGACACTTCAGTTCAAGGACTTGGAGGAAGGGTGTCATGAATTCCTACACATTGATCTGAAAAATCAAAGTGGACAACCAGTTGATTGTTTGTTTAACATTACATTGGAAATAGTTCCATAAAATATTGAGTATTAAAATGTCGAGTGGACCTACAATAGCTTATCCTGTTGCATGTTCAACTATAGAGTTGAAAGATTTAGCAGACGCTATCGACTTTGAGAGCAATGCTGAAGTTGGTGCAGTGTATGCATTCGAGTTTACAGACACTGGTCATTACAAGAGAAAGGAAATCGACGATGAAAAGAAACCAAGATTCCTCAAACTAGGTCAAATCCGTGATGTTAATGTACCTGATCCAATTGTCGATGACACATTCTACATGTGGAAACATCAGAATAAAAAATGGGTACTTAGTCCTGTTATGAAAAAGATTGACTGGGAAATGAAGTTTGAACTTGTGAGTCCATACACTCTTGTTGGAAAAGACGACACATTCCGTAAGTCAATCAATGCTGGACCACTAATTGTTAGCCTTGTTCCTGCGATTAACAGCAGGGGAGAAGTTGCAGTTAAACCTTTCCATAAGAACAACTATCTCATTCACAGAAAACAAAGTGTTGAAAAGGACGCTGACACCATTGTCGATTTTATACCCAAGCTTCCAATAGGGCAGAATGCAACTATGATATTTGATATAGTTGTCAGGAAAAGGGAAGAAACCACAAACACTGTTCTAATGAGAGGAATAAATCTCAACTGGAGACCATTAAATGTTGAAGAAGTCAGAGTATTTATTGCTGTTCAAAAGGATTCTAACACAATAAAAAAACAGACGTCAAACCAAAATGTTGTTGTTAACGCAGATATAAATAATTTAACAGAAATAAGAAGTATTAATCTTACTTATCTTGATTTGATTGCTTTCTACTATACAGATAAGGTGTTAAGCAATGAACAGCTTCAAAGCTTAGCAGAAACACTGGCCAGTGAGAATTAAGATAAATATTTTATATTTTGCATTAAAAAGATGACTAGCAGTGTGAAGCTTTATCCTAATATTGATGAAAGTGCAGCAGAAAGTCAACAATTCAGACTGGCACACATTAGTAATATACAAAAACAACTAGAAGATGAATTAGAAAAATATTCTCGCGCTAGACGTAAGTACTCAACAACTTACAACAGCCTTTCTAATGCCAGCACTGGTTCTACTATCCTTGCATCAGCTGCAGGTGTAACGGGAACAATTCTGTTAGCTACCGGAGTAGGGACTCCAGTTTCTCTAATCCTAGGTGGTGTCGCAGCAGCAGTTGGTGGTTTATCATTTATAGCATCAGCTATAATGAAAAAAATTGTGAAAAAGCTTGAAAAACACGAATCCATTTCCACTCTTGCATCATCAAAATTGTCTAGCCTAAAACTGTCTATCAGTAAAGCACTTGAAGATTCAAAAGTTTCTGACGAAGAATTCAAACAGATACAAACAGACTTTGATGACTACAAAAGTAAGAAAGCAAGTATTCAAACAAAAACACGAGCTGAATATAACAAGCCACTCGATATAGAAGATCTGAAAAAGCAGTTTTTAAAAAAGGGGATTCAAATAGGACGGGAAGAAAAAGTAAAAATAGAATCACTTGTAAAGAGTTAACTATTCGTTTAGACAGTCACATTGCATGTATCAGATATAATTCTAACAGTGAAAGAACATATGAAGTAAAGTTTGTAAATGAGAGAGCGTATTGAGCTTAAGAATGTTGTATAAGAGAAAGGGAGAATGTACGTTCTGGGTTACTGATTCCGACAGACCCGGCATTGGTTCAAAACAACCTTACTTTACTGTATTTTTTTTGTATGGATTTATGCAGTATTTTTCTGATTTTGTCGCATGTTTCATTTTAGTAAAAGTTTAGTCCAGAAGCCTATTTTGCGTTAATATTTAGGGTCTGTCGGAATCGGTGAGCCAGAACGTACATTCTCCCTTTCTCTAGTGGACACAGCTTAACACTGAGACTGAGCCTTCACGTGCATGTGGACACAGCTTAACACCGAGACTGAGCCTTCACGTACATGTGGACACAGCTTAACAGCCAGCCTTCACGTGCACGTAGAGACGCCCACCAGCATGGCTACACATGTACACTGACTTCCCTGGTGATGTGACGGCACCCTAACCACATGTGCAATGCTCAGCGTTTTGTGGCTGCTGCTGTACACAGTAAAGTATACGAGGGGGAGGCGAGGGCTTGGCACGAGGCAAGTCGAGTGCCTCTCTGAGTGGCGCCGTGAAAACCTCAAGTGCCTAAATGCCGTTAGCTGCTAACAAACCCATTAGCAGGAAGAGCGTGCCACGGGCATACCCTTCTGCCAGACAAACCTTTCTTGTTTTCTGTTAGGGTACATGCAACTCCGCATCCCGCCCACCCATCTCTTTCTCCCTCTCTCTCACTCTCTCGATCTCTATGTGCCTCTCTCTCTCTCTCTCTCTCTCTCTCTCTCTCTCTCTCTCTCTCTCTTTCTCTTTCAGCGCTTGTACCACATGAATGATGTGATGTTAGGTAGTAAACAGTCCACAGCCACAACCGAAGTGTGGGGAGACTTTGACAAGAGAGAGATCGGCCACTCACCTGGTCCTGGCTGGCTTTGTACAGGTAAAAGCCGATGCCCAGCAACCAAACGGTGGCCAGCAGCACCAGCAGACGAAACTTGCGTCGTATCATTCACAACACCTCTCCGCCCGCAAGCCGCGTGTGCACTGACACCAACATCGTCGCTCCCTTATGCCCGGCCTCATTTTCAGCCAATCAACAAGCGGAGTCACTTTGCTGCGGAAAATATCAACAAAGCCACAGGCTGTCGCGTGGCGATCGCGATTTTAAAAAGTCTTCCTTCCCGTGTTGGGGCACCCCCCTCCTTCCCCCCCCCCCCCCCCCCATCCCTAAAAGAAGACGAGAAGAGTTGTGCAAATGAATAAAAAGAACAAGAAGTTGCCCAACCAGCACTCTCCGGTTTGATGACGTCAAATGATGCACTCAGAACCCCGCGGAGCAGACGACACGAAATGACTCAAGCGACCATACCGAACGACTTTGGGGCGCACTCGACAAAGCCAAGTAATTTGTTGAAAAGTTGCATTCTTTGTTTAATGACTTAGTGAGGAAAATGAGAAGGGGGAAGGAGGCAGGCGAAAACCAGAACAAATGGAGTTCTGCCGGTTTAACTCACTAGTGAAAGGTTTTACAACTGACTTGGGCGGCCGCAGTGACTGACTCCGACCAAAGAGTGTATCTCTCTTTGCTCCGACCATCTGATGATGAAGAACCATAACTTCACAACTTCACAAGGGGGAATAACCCCTCCCTGCCCCAGCCCTCCGCGCGCACAGGACTCAAAACAAGAACATCTGTAAAACTACAAACACGTCAATCATTCAATAAGACAGAGAAACCCTGACGTTTACTTTGAGCTAAGCTGCATGTCTTTTCTCGAACGCCTTTTTTTTTTCTCTCCTATTCGAGTCACAGTTAGTCAGGGGGCGGGAGGAGGGCGGGAGGGAGGGAGGGAGGGAGGAGCTAGGAGGGGTACGCACATGAAGTAAAGGACAATTTAGAAAACAAACCATTAATTTTTTATAAAAGCTGATCAAATTATAGTTTTTATATCGATTTGCCGTTATAAATGCCAGAGCTGGTATTCTCAGTTTCAAGTTATTCTTTTACTCCTAATTACAGGCAAGTCCCTGACTTGATGTGGGTAATACCTTCTTCTCTTCAAAAGAGTAGAAAATTTATCAAAACATGTTACAAAATTTGAAGTAAAATGATAATCTTGTAAAAAAACAAAAAACAAGCAAAAAAAGTACATCATATTTTTTTTAAAAGCACTCATTGACCTCAAGTTTCCAAAAGCAAAAAGTTTCTTTTCGCTGACTGAAAGAAGTCACAATAACCCTAACACAATGGCTAACGTAATGTACGTTACATAGAACAAGTCGCGTAAGGCGAAATTACTACATTTTGTCAAGCTGTCGAACTCACAGAATGAAACTGAACGCACTGCAATTTTTCAGCAAGACCGTATACTCGTAGCATCGTCTGTCCACCGCTTGTGGCAAAGGCAGTGAAATTGACAAGAAGAGTGGGGTAGTAGTTGCGCTGAGAAGGATAGCACGCTTTTCTGTACCTCTCTTCGTTTTAACTTTCTGAGCGTGTTTTTAATCCAAACATATCATATCTATATGTTTTTGGAATCAGGAACCGACAAGGAATAAGATGAAAGTGTTTTTAAATTGATTTCGAACATTTAATTTTGATAATAATTTTTATATTTTTAATTTTCAGAGCTTGTTTTTAATCCAAATATAACATATTTATATGTTTTTGGAATCAGGAAATGATGAAGAATAAGAGGAACGTAAATTTGGATCGTTTTATAAAAAAATGTAAGTTTACAATTTTCAGATTTTTAATGACCAAAGTCATTAATTAATTTTTAAGCCACCAAGCTGAAATGCAATACCGAAGTCCGGCCTTCGTCGAATATTGCTTGGCCAAAATTTCAATCAATTTGATTGAAAAATGAGGGTGTGACAGTGCCGCCTCAACTTTTACAAAAAGCCGGATATGACGTCATGAAAGACATTTATCGAAAAAAATAAAAAAATATCCGGGGATATTATTCCCAGGAACTCTCATGTACAATTTCATAAAGATCGGTCCAGTAGTTTGGTCTGAATCGCTCTACACACACACACGCACAGACAGACAGACACACACACACACACACATACACCACGACCCTCGTCTCGATTCCCCCTCTATGTTAAAACAAGAAAGGGTTAACATTATTGGAACGTTTAATTGCGGACAAAACCAAACATTCACAAGAACTTGACCTATCGGCATTGAGAGTGGATATAAGTCCTACAAGACACAACGAGCAAGCCATGCCACTTATCTTCCAATGTGATTTGAGATGTTTCCGAGATGGTCGTAGCAAAGAAGTACGTTACATAGCCCCAAGTTCCTTTTTCCAGCTTAGAAAGTATCATGAATTTGAAATAAAATAATAATCTTGTAAAAAAAAAAAAAGGCACAAAAAAAAGCACATATAATATTTGTTTGAGGTGAAACAAAAAGTGATGGGTATTTTCTTCCAGAGTTATTTTATGCGTGGAAACCAGTGCACCGAATTACACACAGTTTGACAAAAAAAATCAAGTTATTTGATTGAACAATGTGATCACCACAGTGCAGTCGGAAAATTATGGAGATGATCTGGAAAAATGTATATGCGTAGATTAAAAACATCTGTCCGGGTTTTTTTTTCTCCTGAAAAGTGCTCTACACCTCAGACATAGACGAGAACCGG
The DNA here is from genome assembly GCF_037325665.1 of Littorina saxatilis. Taxonomy (NCBI): domain Eukaryota; kingdom Metazoa; phylum Mollusca; class Gastropoda; order Littorinimorpha; family Littorinidae; genus Littorina; species Littorina saxatilis. The sequence goes on from NC_090261.1 coordinate 63,223,253, forward strand.
TGCTTTCAACGTGGTATGGCCGTTGGCCTCAAACATAGAAAGGTTCTTAGGTTCTTTTATGTCCGTGTGGCTCTACACACACACACAGACCTCGTCTCGATTCTCAGTCTATTTAGTCAAAACTTCACGTAAAAAAGGGTAATGAAAGTTCTACATTAACGTAAAAAGGAATGCATGTGTGTGCCTTTCTTTGCGTTGAGTCGAAAAATGCATTTATTCGAATTCATAGAGCCAGTGTTGAAGAAACACAAAGCTGTCTGTGGTTTGCACAATGCACTGATCTCAAACTGTTCGTCTGCACGGCAAGAACGATAACTGCCATGTATTGGGAACTCCTGGAAAGACAACTCTCAGAGCACATCAGACGACGGGTCTGAATGGAGGTTCAGGTTTTGCGTTGGTGGAAGTGTTGTACATCTGACAGAACAAGCAGTGAGAGATTTTGAATGGAGAAAATGGCGAATTTGGAGCATCGGAACTACGGAGCGATGGGCAGCGAGTTTATTCTACATCACTGCGCGTTGCGACCAAAGCGTCTTGTGGCAAGTTTTGTAGTTACCACAACTCTGTGCGCGGCCCTCAAACTTCATGAAATGGTATTGCTAGTCTTCTTCTTCTTCTCGAACTGCTTGTCAGGTTCTGCGCTTCTATATATAATAAGCTTGAAAGCTTACCACTGATAGGCAGTTACGTTTTATGCGACAAACTTCATGAAATTGTGATTAAGTCAACTTTTTATGCGTAAAGCTGACGATTTTCATCAAGTTAATGGGCCAAATTCAAGGAAGGCCACTCGGCAAAACAGCGGCACTTGCGGATAATTAATCTGTTTAAGAATTTTTGTTTTATGTCTAGGCTATTTTTGTTGGCAGACCCGGCGACTGTCCGTTTTTTTCTTCTGAATTTCTGATGCATGTGCAAGTAAAACTAAAAATCTTTGCTTGAGTACGTAAACGAAAGACCTCAAAAGTCTGCAGGCAGATTTGTCAGATTTCTACATTTTAAACTGTCCTCCCTGCGGGATTAAAGGGTGGTGAAAAGTAATACTTTTTACCTGGTAATTCCAATGATTCCGTAGGTGACGTGAATGAAAATATTATTTCGTTTTCAGGAGACACAACTGCATGGCAAACTATTGACAGAGAAAGTTATATTAAATTGGGACACAAATTTGTTTTCAGAATGTGCGACTGCTGTGGCTGCTGTCAGTGGTCCTTGCCCTGGTGCTGGCCGTGCGACTCTTCAACAAAGTCAGAAAAGGTAGCGCTCGCATGGGTACAACTGTTGAACAAAGTCAGCAAAGGTAGCGCTTGCATGACGCTCAACCCAGTGACATGACCTGTAGCTAAAAAGAACATTGCGACTAAGTTCTTACCTAAAATGTCTGGGTTTTTTGTGTTGAGCCGTGTGTTGTTGTCTATGGAATGTGTTGAGTCGTGTGACGTGTGTCAATGTCCATGGAATGTGTTGAGCCGTGTGACGTGTGTTGTTGTCTATGGAATGTGTTGTGACGTGTGTCAATGTCCATGGAATGTGTTGAGTCGTGTGACGTGTGTTGTTGTCTATGGAATGTGTTGAGCCGTCTGACGTGTGTTGTTGTCTATAGAATGTGTTGAGCCGTGTGACATGTGTCAATGTCTTGGGAATGTGTTGAGCCGTGTGTTGTTGTCTATGGAATGTGTTGAGTCATGTGATGTGTGTCAATGTCCATGGAATGTGTTGAGCCGTGTGACGTGTGTTGTTGTCTATGGAATGTGTTGAGCCGTGTGACGTGTGTCAATGTCCATGGAATGTGTTGAGCCGTGTGACGTGTGTTGTTGTCTATGGAATGTGTTGAGCCGTGTGACGTGTGTCAATGTCCATGGAATGTGTTGAGCCGTGTGACGTGTGTTGTTGTCTATGGAATGTGTTGAGCCGTGTGACGTGTGTCAATGTCCATGGAATGTGTTGAGCCGTGTGACGTGTGTTGTTGCAGAAGTTCTGTTGGTGCTGCCCAATCTGGGTGTGCAGGTGAAAACACAATACTGGTTCCGTCATCAAGAGACGCAGTTCTTCGACAAAAGTCGGGTCAAGGGCATCGTCATCACTGAAGCTGTAACCATGGTGAGCTGTCATGCTTTTGCTTGCTGTGAGAGTCACTTTGCCGCACGTTTCTAGATCCCCCCTTTTATCACTTCCAAAAATCTGAGAAAATCCCGTCTTGAAAAGGAGGGAGTATTACAAAGAGGTGCATTTATAGAGGTTGTGATCTGAAAAATGATGTTTTAGCTATCGGTAGTGTGTTACTGGATTATATCGACACCATTATGATGTCTCAGCAATCTGAATTGTGTTTCCTGATTATTTCAACACCTGTGTTTCAGCAATCAATAGTGTGTTACCTGGCTGTGCTACTTGCATCAACACCTGTGTTTCAGCAATCAATAGTGTGTTACCTGGCTGTGCTACTTGCATCAAGGCCTGCAGGACCTGTGGAAACTGTTGTTCCTTTGTTCACTGTGAGTACACACGCACACACACACACACAGACACACACACACACACACACTCTCTCACTCTCTCTCTCTCTCTCCAAGGACAGTAATATCTTGAGTCTGAGTCTCTTTCTATCCCTCTGTCTCATGCTCTGTCTCTCGTTCTGTCTTACTTCAACCCCAAACTCATGTTATGGGAGAGAACATTTGGCGTGTTTCTATTCAGACACAAACAACTGGGACTGTCAGCTGAGGCCCTTACCATGGCCAATCACCTGCACGTTAAAAGACGTTATTTAGTCCCGTCGTCTGTGAGCTGGGACAACCATCTTGCTGAGACATTGTAGTGAAGGTAATGTATGTACTCAAGCTACATCATGTTGATGTGTGCAGCGTTCGTGGCCCCGTCTCCAAGACCTGGTGTACATGTACCGAGCAGTGGAGGACACTTGCACCGACAGCGTGATCACCTCGGTACACCAGGACTCCAAGGGAGAGGAGGAGACCCAACAGCTAGGTGCAAGGGACACAACTCGGGTCAGGTCATCACAGGAAGAGTCAAGGTGGAAAAAGAAACGTTTACCGTTGAGATCCAGACGGACCACTCGCTCTTCAAAGTCTTGATGCTGTGGTTGGTGGTCGTGTTGGAACCCTTGTGTCACCATGTGTGTATGGTCTCTCGGGTGTGTGGTGATATAACAATTTGGTCTCACGGGTGTGTGGTGATATAACAAGCTGGTCTCTCGGGTGTGTGGTGATATAACAAGTTGGTCTCTCAGGTGTGTGGTGATAAAACAAGTTGGTCTCTCGGGTGTGTGGTGATATAACAAGTGCA
>NC_090261.1:63226761-63229261 GCF_037325665.1 Littorina saxatilis
AATATTCATGAACCACGTGATACACCAGAACCAATCGTGGTGGAACAATATTACACAAGTCATTTGCATAAAGTGCACTCGGTGGCCTCCTGAAAAGGCAGCCTTAAATATTGAAGCGTAGTGAAGCGAAGCGTTGGAACAGAGTGACCCAAGCCGCCGGTTTACCAGCAAGACCTACCGTTCACGCGTGAACGGTACTATTTTTAGAATCCTAGAATTCTTGTGAATTTCGGAGCTGGCTTGTTTCTAGCAGGCAAAATTGAGTTTGTGTAACACAGGAAGTTGTGAAATACGTCACGGCAAAATTGTTACCAAAAACATCATAGATCGTATTGTGCAGGGTCAACTGCAACAAACTCAAACCGAGCCATTCATTCCTTCTTGTATTTGAGCGACTTATATACCAACATTTTTAGTTCTTATTTTCAGCACAGGTGTGGGAAAAATCATATACCAAAGTCTTATTTATTTTCTAATTTAACATTTTTTTTACAAATATGACCATGGTCTTTTAAACATACAGTGACATTAAACATTGTTATGTTAAAAAAAAGAAAAAAGAAAGAAAGCTTTTGCGCACAAATCAGAAATACAGGCCAAACCGTGAGTTTCTGTGGCAAAGCGCGACAGAGGAAATTGCACTGGTTTTATTTTTAGATCAGTGGGAAATTTTCAAGAACAGACGCTTGCATTTGGATGTGTCCAATGATAGTAGGTTTGGTTGTGATCAATCAGAATAATGTAGGCAGGGATGTCGTTAGGCGTCGGACATATAACGATGAAAATCCCCAAATGTCCGATTCACATTGTCGCATGTCGGTCAGATGTCCTATCGTTTTAGCCTGAGCGTGGTCATTGTCCGATATGTACTCCATTCCTTCAGACAGCGCGATATTCGTTAATTTTCATTTCAAGATACAAATCTTCTAAAAGACCGAACGCTCTCGTGTTCAGCTGACACTGAAGTTGCCAGTGCCGTATTGATCTTTTCTTTTGTTGGGAATTCCCGAACCGTCTGGTGCAGCCACAGAGATGCAGCGCACAGTGCATGCTACAGGAGTACGGGAGACAACTCCAACTGACTAAATTTGTCGTCTGCTTTTGTTTTCGATACGAGACGATTATTTAGCTTGCTGTAAATAAAACGAAAGGGGAGACCAACAGCAAAAAATCCAGGATATCCATAAAGAACACCTGCAACGGCTCGTAATTTCCGTGGTTGTATAAGAGAAAGGGGGAATGTACGTTCTGGGTTACTGATTCCGACAGACCCGGCATTGGTTCAAAACAACCTTACTTTACTGTATTTTTTTTTGTATGGATTTATGCAGTATTTTTCTGATTTTGTCGCATGTTTCATTTTAGTAAAAGTTTAGTCCAGAAGCCTATTTTGCGTTAATATTTAGGGTCTGTCGGAATCGGTGAGCCAGAACGTACATTCTCCCTTTCTCTCCACATGTACGTGAAGGCTGGCTGTTAAGCTGTGTCCACATGTACGTGAAGGCTGGCTGTTAAGCTGTGTCCACATGTACATGAAGGCTGGCTGTTAAGCTGTGTTCACATGCACGTGAAGGCTCAGTCTCAGTGTTAAGCTGTGTCCACATCAGGCTGACACATTGGACACACAAACAGCAGTAAAACTTACTTCAATGGTTTTAAATAAAACTTACTCCACTCAGAAAGACAGAATGCCCTAATGATGGAGAGAGAGAGAGAGAGAGAGAGAGAGATCGAGAGAGAGAGAGAGAGAGAGAGAGAGAGAGAGAGAGAGAGAGAGAGAGAGAGAGAGATCGAGAGAGAGAGATATGATGTTACAAAGAATGAAAGGAAGAAGTTAGAAGGTTTGGGAGAGGAGCAGTGAACTAGAAGAAAAATGGCAAGGCATACTTTTTGCAACTTGGCCCATTGTAAAATGAAGCTGTGTATACTATACCCGCAGAATTATAGACTGGGTGTCTGTATTGATAGCTGTTTACACTGAGTGTTGACTTAAGCTCTAGTAGATGATTGTCGATATCTGTAGGTTTGACTTATCAGACACTGGAGTAGCGGACCACGTCAAGCATTGTAGCATCAACTGTGTATGTGACCGGTGTAGCATCAACTGTGAATGTGACCGGTGTAGCATCAACTGTGTATGTGACCGGTGTAGCATCAACTGTGTATGTGACCGGTGTAGCATCAACTGTGTATGTGACCGGTGCAGCATCAACTGTGTATGTGACCGGTGTAGCATCAACTGTGTATGTGACCGGTGTAGCATCAACCAGGGGCGGGGGCGGGGGGGGGGGGGGGGGGGGGGGGGGGGGGGGGGTTTCTGGGGTTTCCGGAACCCCCCCCAGCCAAAAAATAAAAATATATATATTTTTTGGGGGGGGGTTGTTGTTGTTGGGGATTTCTGATCCCAAACTGACCAAACACAAAACAAAACAAAAGTCGCGTAAGGCGAAATTACTACATTTAGTCAAGCTGTGGAACTCACAGAATGAAACTGAACGCA
>NC_090261.1:63599261-63609710 GCF_037325665.1 Littorina saxatilis
CAGACATTTAGGACGTGTGAATCACTGGCAAAACAAGTTGGCATAGCGCGCCAAGGGACGGAACCCTTGAGAGAAGGGAGAGAACCATAACTCGCTGCGCGACCTTGAGTTCTTCAGCTGCTACTGTTTGTGTGTGGACGTGGGACACACAGCCGCTAACTCAGACAGAAACATTGCAATCGGACATTTCCTGAACCCACAATTACACGGGACACATTTTCACAATTGGACATGTCGTGAACACACCATCACACGGACACATTTTGTATGGGACATGTTGTGAACACACCATCACACGGACACATTTTGTATGGGACATGTCGTGAACACACAATCACACGGACACATTTTGTATGGGACATGTCGTGAACACACAATCACATGGACATATTTTGTTATGGGACATGTCGTGAACACACAATTACACGGACATATTTTGTATGGGACATGTCGTGAACACACAATCACACGGACATAATTATTTTGTATGGGACTTGTCGTGAAATCACACGGACACCGTATCATTCCTAAACATGACGTTTTTTCCTCCTCGCCTGCTGAACTGAACACCTCCGCATGGGAATGCTTGCAATGTTCCGGGTAAGCAAGGTAAGTTTCTGTGAAGTAAACTGACACCTCCCATCATCATCACGCACGCGCTTATAGGAGGTTGGAATTTCCCTTGACTCTTTCTTGTACTGTACTTGTCGTCCTTTCTCCTTGACTCTTTCTTGTACTGTACTTGTCGTCCTTTCTCCTTGACTCTTTCTTGTACTGTACTTGTCGTCCTTTCTCCTTGACTCTTTCTTGTACTGTACTTGTCGTCCTTTCTCCTTGACTCTTTCTTGTACTGTACTTGTCGTCCTTTCTCCTTGACTCTTTCTTGTACTGTACTTGTCGTCCTTTCTCCTTGACTCTTTCATTGTATGGATTGCACAAAACATCACCCGTATCATATGACATTGTCTTGTGTAAAGGTTTCACATTCACAAACTCTTTACCCACGCACCACCACAGATAAGCACAAAAAAGCGACCACAAACGCTAACAGTGAACAGTACACACCTTCAGTTCACGCGGGTGGGAGCAACAACATAAGTTTCCTTGTTCACTTGTTGACTCAAAACGAGTTGATATATTTGCCAACCAGAGAAAGACCGAACAACGAATGGCTGTCGCAGCAGTGTCCGTGTTTCTTATAATTCCCAAAGAGGGCTGAAGGTCGAGCAACTTTAGCCACAGTTAAAAATAGTAAGTCTGCACTGCTGTCGGTGAAATGAGATTACTAAGACGACTATAATTCCACGGGGACAGCCACAGACACGGAGAGAGCGCAGTGTTGTTGCAGTTTCCTAGCATGGCTAATCATATAGGGACAGCCACAGACACGACATTTAAGGGAGATAGTGGATAGTTGTTGCAGTTTTCAAAATCCCATGGCTTAGGCCCCCCAAAAAATTGTATGTTTCTGGTCACCCGACCCTACCTAGTTTTTTTCCCGCCGACCCTAGACTTTTTTTAAATTGCATTTGTAAAAAAAAAAGAAGAAAAAAAGCGTCAAAACGAAAGTAACAGACGGCAGACGTCACAAGGGGGATAACCCGCAGCGCATCCCTTTTGTCTCATTTGTTTTGTAATGTGTTGTCTTTCCCTTTGCGTCCAGTCTCTTTGCGTCACTGTATAGTTATTTTCTAACCTGACAAAACAAAAAACAAAAAAAACAAAAAAACCCTACCTACCTACCCTATTGTTTGTAGCCATGTTACCAGAAACATACAACTTTTTTTTGGGGGGGGCCTTATCCTATAGGGACAGATAGAGACACGGCAGTGACGGAGAGATGGAAAGTTGTTGCAGTTTTCCAGCATGGCTAATCCCGCGTCATGCGATGATCTACCTGCACTCTTGGCTTTGCTCTGTCCACTGCTGCTTGTGTTGGCATCCCTCATTAGCGTTAACACGGTGTTAAATGAAGCAGGAAGACGCTTTGCTCTGTCCACTGCTGCTTGTGTTGACATCCCTCATTAGCGTTAACACGGTGTTAAATGAAGCAGGAAGACGCTTTGCCAACAAAATCATGAAGCGTTAACACGGTGTTAAATGAAGCAGGAAGACGCTTTGCTCTGTCCACTGCTGCTTGTGTTGACATCCCTCATTAGCGTTAACACGGTGTTAAATGAAGCAGGAAGACGCTTTGCCAACAACATCACGAAGCACCGTGCAGCCAGCTTCGCAAAGTTCCCAAAGTAAACTTCGCCCAGTTAATTTCAGGCTGTACGGTTACTTGTAAGCAAACTTTTGTATATTATCCGATGCAGAAAGGCACCATCTACAAAGCCGCAAATAAGTGTGTGAATAAACAAGCAATGTAACCGTCTTATCACAACACCCGTTAAGCCTATATTTGGACCGGAACATAACGACATTTGATAAGCTGAAAGCAAACACAGACGGCGCACAACTGTTTGCTTTGTGTCACTGTGACTCAATGTCTGAAGTCTACGCACAGTCAATCCTACTTTACAAGCGTGGTGTCAGACCATCCCCAACCAGTGAACCAGTGGTGTTGTATCTTGGATACTTTACGGCCTTCACCCATTGTCCTGTACAGTGAAATGAACTTAGAGTGAGTAAAACTCGATTAGCAATCCAAGACACACCGACAGCTGAACGATACGACACGAGTCTCGTCACCTTGCAAAGCCGGCGGCTTCACGCAAAGTAGCACGCGATCACTGAACTCTCCGCGACACGTGAGACAAGGCAAATGATCCCCATCTGGACCAACCCCGACTTTTCCTTTAATGCAGTGCTGTTCCCAGACACAGAAAACAATAGGTCAGTTGGACATGGAGTCAAAATATATGTCGGTCATTAATATAATATGTCCTGGCCGAGAAAAGAAAAAAAGTTGTGTCAAAGCTATCGGACATTAGACCTGTTTGAGGTCAAAACAATGCGTCAGATTTTATAAACGAAAGTAAGCGTAAATGACCGAAGACGAGGCCTTGGTCCAACACCGTAAATCATACATACGATCTTGGACGGAAAGGAAGGAGAAACTCCATCTTTCTGAGCAAAGGAGTAGTATTTGACGCTGCCATTAACCAGTCCTGTCTGTCTGCTGTACAGCATACCTCCCATGTGTGGACCCTCCCATGAGAGGGCACCTCCCTCAAAAGGACATCCTCTCTTGTCCCTTTTTATATTATCCCTACCAAAGTATACCTGTCATGAAAGGCCACCTGCAATGTAGGGACACTTTGCTTGTCCCAAGGGTGTCCTTTCATGGCAGGTACCACTGTAATACCAGTAAGCGACCACCGTGTAAATCAATGAGCTGGTTCGACTTATGAGCTACGTTTTGTGTTAGATGTAAGAATTTAGAACGGGTTCGCTAAAACACCAAAATACCTACAAAAGGCGAATTGGACATAGTGTATTTCCGCAGGACATGTGTGTGTTCGCGAACAAATCACTGACATCTCTCTGGCTTAACCCTGTCCACCGCCTTGCCAAGGCACGAAGGCTCCGGTCAACTATGTTCAACCCAAGCCTGAACAGCAGAGAGCTTCGCAGCTGTGGCGTTCCACTGGAAGCCTGCCCACAGTGCAGTCTTAACAAACATTACACAGAGAAGAATGCCGCTGAAATCACGATCAAACGTTAATTGTTGCGGTCTGTCTGGAGTCCTGCCCAGTCATTGAACTAATCGGCCCCTTCACTTGACAGCAAACTGGGGTGCACAAGTACACACAAGAACCGACTTTTCGTGTTACTGCGAGTAGATAGACTGAACCTTGAACTGAAATGGAAAACTGACAAATGATTGAGTCAGACAATCCAAATTAGCATTATTTTGATCGTGACTGTACCTGTATAAGACCTTTTCTGTGTAGATGTAAATATATATTCACACTTCGTATAAGCATAGCTTGTTGTGTGGTCCCAAGTAAATTTTATGTACAATAAGCCACCTTATGTTATCTAAATACAATCATGTTTTTAAAACCAAAAAAATCCCAAAGGATGAAGAGTAACAGAATCGCCGATTTAAAAACACAAATAACACACCACAGACCAGCATGCTCCACATACCTGACACAGCCACACATACCTGACACAGCCACACATCCTTCGCCGGCTTTACCGATCATGCCTTGGACATGACATGCTACAGATATGTACCATCATTTCCACTAATTACACGCACACACCACCTTGAGACGTGCGCTGTTCACCGACAGTCAGAGTTTACATGTAGCACCCAGAATGTCACGGTGGGGGAGCAGAGATTAGGTCGCTAAGACGAGCTGTGTGAAGAGAATTCTTGGCGTGTCGTCCAAATGCCAAAAGCCCGCGCAACTATCCGGCGGGCTTCCACAGCCTCCTGTCTGATCTCTCTCGCCCTACCCTCAAACATATATAATTATATTCGCTACACATTTCTACCAGTACATACCCGTCTCGTGTGTGTAGCGGATTTTTATCATCATACACTGTTTTGCAGCGCGTCTTGCTATAAATATTCACCTGTATCACAGCAAGGAAGGAAGGAATCAAGGAAGGAAGCTATTCCCAAAGCCTGTACGATTGGCGCCAATCTCCCTTCTCTCAAAGACTCAGTCATACATCCTCGTGTGTGTTGCGAATTGTATTATCATACGCTGTATATGTTGCCCGGGGTCCCGGGTACACATGTGAGACAGTGACAAAAGGTCAGGTGTCATGTCTACTGTCCCGAATGACACACGATTGCTGACATTTCACCATTGCCAAAAGAATAAACAAATAAGAAATAGGTAGAAAATGAATGTGAAAACTGACTTTAATTGGTGATCAGTATTTTCTATACCACTAACAAATAATCTACTTACACATAGCTGTTTGGCAAATGTATGTTGCATGGGACACACTGACATGAAAGTGGAAGATGTTTTTCCCTCTAGAGAAACTACATATCAAGTTACACTTTTTGTGCTCTTCCATTCCAGTTGGCAATCAATTGTTAACGCATGTTATTAGAAAAAATAGAACGAAAACAGATTAGATAGAATGAAAAATGTACTGGTGATGTCATTTGGGACATACTGACATGAAAACGTCACCTTTTGTCATTGTCTCATGTATGTATGTATGTATGATATATAGGTTACACACTCCGAGTTCTGATTATCTTGCATATTTTCCCGAGGGTCGATTTTCAGGTATTACCGAGCCTTTGGCGAGGGAAAATATGCAAGATATTCAGGACGAGGTGTGTAAGCTATTTATCCCATTACTCCGACGTTTTCATTAAAAACACTTACTTTTTTCACTAAAACCTGCCCGTGCCTGTTTTCAGCTTGCCAAAAGCCTCCGCAGTCGAAATTCATGTCAATGAATTCATGCGCAAAGCTAGTTCCCATTTGTCAGCATAATGGACGGCGTCATTCGACTTGTATGTGGACATTCAGTCATTCATATTGCTTATAAAAAGGTCTGCTGTCTGCTTTTACATTTTGAAAGTTATTTTAAAATATACCTGTGTATATTTGACATCGGCTTTCGTTATACTCAATTCGGCATACCGGGTTTATATTTTTACCAGAATTGCGCACGATAATGGCAGCGCAACAAATTCAGTTCGGGCCGTGCTGGTTTGATCGTTGACCCAAGTCAGTTCGCATGCAGTGTTACTGTTTGTCAGTCGGGGATAGAAATGTTGGCTGTCATACAAGCTCCTGTGGCTAGCTGTCATCGCGCTGTTCTGTTTCGGTTTTCACACGTGGATCACTTACATATTCAGTCGTCGGGTTTAGGTGAGCCAAAGCTTCAATACTTCGCCTGTTGTAGACGTTAAGCAATAAAGCTTGGAAGTTGTATGTCGGCACTGAGAGTCGGTCGCGGTACATCGCTTTCTACTTTGTCCCGGTCTTGAGTTTGAACACCTAAGGTTGGCTACATCTAACACCTCACATCCTCTTCTCTTCCCCATATATCTTAACTGTATCTCCAACTTCTTTTCGTCTTCTTCTTTTCATTTTGATGCCACTCCCTCATTTGTCGCTGAACCCCGCAGTTTACTCGACTCGGATTCACACAAGCCCGTCTAGCAGACGACAGTTCGAACAGTCTTGAACAGCGGCACGGTTGCAAGCAGATTCAGCTATCAATCGAAGCAATACACTTAAAGCCAAAGCAAATAACCAAATGAGAAAACCTAACGTTTGATTTGACTTCATGGTGACTCTTCTGATACTTTTTTGGGCGTTGGAATGGATCTCAACGGGTTCCCAGCTACGACAACTTTTCGAGAGGTGCATCTGGGTTGTGTTTTGATTGCTCTCTCTCTCTCTCTCTCTCTCTCTCTCTCTCAGTCACGGTTCTGTGTAGATGGCTGTCTGTGTAAAAATTAGGGAGTATCGTCCCTTGATCCCACTCGCGATACTCGTTGAACATGCCTTTGACCATGCAGTCGCTTCAGCCAGCGAAATATCTCGACTCCGCTCTTTAAATCCATGCAGAATGTGCGTATCGTATGAAGTATTCTTTATTTTCTCAATATTGACACATGTAGGCCTGTACCTATACGTGATATTGACTTTGACACCATAAAATATTTCAGTCGTATGTTGAAAAAAGTAGTCCATCTGTAAACTCTGAATATGCAGATGACCTCTATAAATTATTCAATTGTACTCTGAAATCAAAGACAATGACCAATGACAGTTGAGATCGAAACTCGGTTGTGATGGATAATTCATATGGTTGCGATGGATAATTCAGAATAATCACCTCCTCAGCTAACAGAGACAAAGAGGCAGGTCATGGGATAAATAATTATATTCATTCACCTGTATCAAGCGGTAAAGGAAGGAAGCTATTCCCAAAGCCTGTATTGGTTGGCGCCAATCCAGAGAAATTGCAGGCTACGCGGCCTGGAATATCTTTGGTCGATATCCCTCCCTCGAAGACTCAGACATCCACAGTATGAGCGGAAGAGGCAGCTCATTACAAGACTTACTCAACCGTTCTCCCCTGTCTCCCGTGACCTTCAGAGCAAAGCGCAGCCCTCGCATCCAGTCGGCAAAGCTAAAAAACCACCCCACCGCCAACAGCTGCTTCGGCGCCCATCACACACACACACACACCCATGTATACACACACACACACACACACACACACACACTCACAACACTCAGGCAATTTTGTTAGGATAAGTTCTTTGCAGCAACCTTTGGCATTTCATTTGCCAGAATAATGTCATTAAATCAGCTAATGAAAGCCCTCGCCCGCCGCACACACACTATACAATCAGGGAAAGCCGTGACGTTCTTTTGTCCGACTAAGTTCTTTACAGTACCCCATGGCATTTCTTTTGCCTGATAAACTTCATTAAATCAGCTATTGGCGATTATTTTGCGAAGGCAACTTCACGATCTCGGGTTTGAGTTATTCTTTCGCCAAAATAACTCAATACAATCTGCTATTCATTATCTGAGTGGAACGTGTGTGTGATGCAGTGCGCTACCCCCTCTACCACTCTACCTCGTGTAATGAAAGCTCGCTGTACACGTGCCCGCGTCCATTACTTCATTAGCAGCCCGCAGACTAATTACTGCTAAAACACGCGGTGCTGATAACCACAGACCTACACAGCTAGCTGGCTGCACCACGGACCTCACACAACACACATGGCACCGCAACTATCGTTGGCTCTACTTACTCCACTGTTCTTACAGCTAGCTGGCTGCACCACGAACCTCACACAACACACATGGCACCGCTACTATCGTTGGCTCTACTTACTCCACTGTTCTTACAGCTAGCTGGCTGCACCATGGACCTCACACAACACACATGGCACCGCTACTATCGTTGGCTCTACTTACTCCACTGTTCTTACAGCTAGCTGGCTGCACCAGGGACCTCACACAACACACATGGCACCGCTACTATCGTTGGCTCTACTTACTCCACTGTTCTTACAGCTAGCTGGCTGCACTACGGACCTCACACAACACACATGGCACCGCTACTATCGTTGGCTCTACTTACTCCACTGTTCTTACAGCTAGCTGGCTGCACCAGGGACCTCACACAACACACATGGCACCGCTACTATCGTTGGCTCTACTTACTCCACTGTTCTTACAGCTAGCTGGCTGCACCACGGACCTCACACAACACACATGGCACCGCTACTATCGTTGGCTCTACTTACTCCACTGTTCTTACAGCTAGCTGGCTGCACTACGGATCTCACACAACACACATGGCACCGCTACTATCGTTGGCTCTACTTACTCCACTGTTCTTACAGCTAGCTGGCTGCACTACGGACCTCACACAACACACATGGCACCGCTACTATCGTTGGCTCTACTTACTCCACTGTTCTTACAGCTAGCTGGCTGCACCAGGGACCTCACACAACACACATGGCACCGCTACTATCGTTGGCTCTACTTACTCCACTGTTCTTACAGCTAGCTGGCTGCACCATGGACCTCACACAACACACATGGCACCGCAACTATCGTTGGCTCTACTTACTCCACTGTTCTTACAGCTAGCTGGCTGCACTACGGACCTCACACAACACACATGGCACCGCTACTATCGTTGGCTCTACTTACTCCACTGTTCTTACAGCTAGCTGGCTGCACCACGGACCTCACACAACACACATGGCACCGCTACTATCGTTGTCTCTACTTACTCCACTGTTCTTACAGCTAGCTGGCTGCACTACGGACCTCACACAACACACATGGCACCGCTACTATCGTTGGCTCTACTTACTCCACTGTTCTTACAGCTGGTCTGGCTGCACTACGGACCTCACACGACCCACATGGCACAGCTACTATCGTTGGCTCTACTTACTCCACTGTTCTTACAGCTAGCTGGCTGCACCAGGGACCTCACACAACACACATGGCACCGCTACTATCGTTGGCTCTACTTACTCCACTGTTCTTACAGCTAGCTGGCTGCACCAGGGACCTCACACAACACACATGGCACCGCTACTATCGTTGGCTCTACTTACTCCACTGTTCTTACAGCTAGCTGGCTGCACCACGGATCTCACACAACACACATGGCACCGCTACTATCGTTGGCTCTACTTACTCCACTGTTCTTACAGCTAGCTGGCTGCACTACGGATCTCACACAACACACATGGCACCGCTACTATCGTTGGCTCTACTTACTCCACTGTTCTTACAGCTAGCTGGCTGCACCACGGACCTCACACAACACACATGGCACCGCTACTATCGTTGGCTCTACTTACTCCACTGTTCTTACAGCTAGCTGGCTGCACTACGGATCTCACACAACACACATGGCACCGCTACTATCGTTGGCTCTACTTACTCCACTGTTCTTACAGCTGGTCTGGCTGCACTACGGACCTCACACGACCCACATGGCACAGCTACTATCGTTGGCTCTACTTACTCCACTGTTCTTACAGCTAGCTGGCTGCACTACGGACCTCACACGACCCACATGGCACAGCTACTATCGTTGGCTCTACTTACTCCACTGTTCTTACAGCTAGCTGGCTGCACCATGGACCTCACACGACCCACATGGCACAGCTACTATCGTTGGCTCTACTTACTCCACTGTTCTTACAGCTGGTCTGGCTGTGTGTGTAGTGTTTGTAACAACAATGGAGTCAGTTACGCCAACGATTTGAGCGCAGGAACTGAGACGACAAAGGAAGCAGTAACATCTGTTTCATTAGTGGGCGTGTTTCTAATTAGGCTGAGAGAGTGTGTTGGGGGGGGGGGGGGGGGCGGGAGAGAAAGAGAGGGGGGGGCTGTCTAAGGAAGAGAGAGACGACTGCTGGACAAGGACAAAGCGGAACAAAAATAAAATGGCGACAAGACGGGGTTGAAGCAGCTTGCATGCAACTGAGAAGAAAAAAAATCCCAAAAAAATCCAACAACGACTCAAACATGTAAAAAAATTAAAAAAAAAGGGAAAGACACTGCAGCGTGACCAAAAGCACCAGCAGCAGTGCAGCGAAAGGGTGCATGCTCTGCGCTGAAATCCTCAGAGACTGTGATTAGCTGCTGGGTGCGGGATGACAGCGCGGAGTGAGTGTGGTGGTAACGACACTACTGTCTGTCGTCAGACCAGCAGAGCGTAGCCAGGCGGAACGGTCCCCAGCAATAATACAAGACCGCTGTGCGCACTAATGGATTAATGCGGTAAGCCACACACCCAGACTGTACAACTCACTGTCCTCGCCTGCCCGCTCCTTTGTTCGGTCTGCTCAGTACTGTTAACCTGTTAAACCCCCACTCACTTTTACCATGCTTCATTAACTGACATGTCTGCCAACAAAACAGTCTGCTTGACAGATTTACAACTAGGGATAACCTGATGATAAATCGTATCATTTATGTGAGAGAAAATGCAATACATTCCCCACAGCAATCCAAC
>NC_090261.1:63609910-63649910 GCF_037325665.1 Littorina saxatilis
AGCAGGAAGACGCTTTGCTCTGTCCACTGCTGCTTGTGTTGGCATCCCTCATTAGCGTTAACACGGTGTTAAATTAAGCAGGAAGACGCTTTGCTCTGTCCACTGCTGCTTGTGTTGGCATCCCTCATTAGCGTTAACACGGTGTTAAATTAAGCAGGAAGACGCTTTGCTCTGTCCACTGCTGCTTGTGTTGGCATCCCTCATTAGCGTTAACACGGTGTTAAATTAAGCAGGAAGACGCTTTGCTCTGTCCACTGCTGCTTGTGTTGGCATCCCTCATTAGCGTTAACACGGTGTTAAATTAAGCAGGAAGACGCTTTGCTCTGTCCACTGCTGCTTGTGTTGGCATCCCTCATTAGCGTTAACACGGTGTTAAATGAAGCAGGAAGACGCTTTGCTCTGTCCACTGCTGCTTGTGTTGGCATCCCTCATTAGCGTTAACACGGTGTTAAATTAAGCAGGAAGACGCTTTGCCAACAAAATCACGAAGCACCGTGCAGGCAGCTTCGCAAAGTTCCCAAAGTAAACTTCGCCCAGTTAATTTCAGGCTGTACGGTTACTTGTAAGCAAACTTTCGTATATTATCCGATGCAGAAAGGCACCATCTACAAAGCCGCAAATAAGTGTGTGAATAAACAAGCAATGTAAACGTCTTATCACAACACCCGTTAAGCCTATATTTGGACCGGAACATATAACGACATTTGATAAGCTGAAAGCAAACACAGACGGCGCACAACTGTTTGCTTTGTGTCACTGTGACTCAATGTCTGAAGTCTACGCACAGTCAATCCTACTTTACAAGCGTGGTGTCAGACCATTCCCAACCCAGTGAACCAGTTAAGTGGTGTTGTATCTTGGATACTTTACGGCCTTCACCCATTGTCCTGTACAGTGAAATGAACTTAGAGTGAGTAAAACTCGATTAGCAATCCAAGACACACCGACAGCTGAACGATACGACACGAGTCTCGTCACCTTGCAAAGCCGGCGGCTTCACGCAAAGTAGCACGCGATCACTGAACTCTCCGCGACACGTGAGACAAGGCATCCCCATCTGGACCAACCCCGACTTTTCCTTTAATGCAGTGCTGTTCCCAGACACAGAAAACAATAGGTCAGTTGGACATGGAGTCAAAATATATGTCGGTCATTAATATAATATGTCCTGGCCGAGAAAAGAAAAAAATTTGTGTCAAAGCTATCGGACATTAGACCTGTTTGAGGTCAAAACAATGCGTCAGATTTTATAAACGAAAGTAAGCGTAAATGACCGAAGACGAGGCCTTGGTCCAACACTGTAAATCATACATACGATCTTGGACGGAAAGGAAGGAGAAACTCCATCTTTCTGAGCAAAGGAGTAGTATTTGACGCTGCCATTAACCAGTCCTGTCTGTCTGCTGTACAGCATACCTCCCATGTGTGGACCCTCCCATGAGAGGGCACCTCCCTCAAAAGGACATCCTCTCTTGTCCCTTTTTATATTATCCCTACCAAAGTATACCTGTCATGAAAGGCCACCTGCAATGTAGGGACACTTTGCTTGTCCCAAGGGTGTCCTGTCATGAAAGGCCACCTGCAATGTAGGGACACTTTTGGCAGGTCCCAAGGGTGTCCTGTCATGAAAGGCCACCTGCAATGTAGGGACACTTTGCTTGTCCCAAGGGTGTCCTTTCATGGCAGGTACCACTGTAATACCAGTAAGCGACCACCGTGTAAATCAATGAGCTGGTTCGACTTATGAGCTACGTTTTGTGTTAGATGTAAGAATTTAGAACGGGTTCGCTAAAACACCAAAATACCTACAAAAGGCGAATTGGACATAGTGTATTTCCGCAGGACATGTGTGTGTTCGCGAACAAATCACTGACATCTCTCTGGCTTAACCCTGTCCACCGCCTTGCCAAGGCACGAAGGCTCCGGTCAACTATGTTCAACCCAAGCCTGAACAGCAGAGAGCTTCGCAGCTGTGGCGTTCCACTGGAAGCCTGCCCACAGTGCAGTCTTAACAAACATTACACAGAGAAGAATTCCGCTGAAATCACGATCAAACGTTAATCGTTGCGGTCTGTCTGGAGTCCTGCCCAGTCATTGAACTAATCGGCCCCTTCACTTGACAGCAAACTGGGGTGCACAAGTACACACAAGAACCGACTTTTCGTGTTACTGCGAGTAGATAGACTGAACCTTGAACTGAAATGGAAAACTGACAAATGATTGAGTCAGACAATCCAAATTAGCATTATTTTGATCGTGACTGTACCTGTATAAGACCTTTTCTGTGTAGATGTAAATATATTCACACTTCGTATAAGCATAGCTTGTTCAATGTTGTGTGGTCCCAAGTAAATTTTATGTACAATAAGCCACCTTATGTTATCTAAATACAATCATGTTTTTAAAACCAAAAAAATCCCAAAGGATGAAGAGTAACAGAATCGCCGATTTAAAAACACAAATAACACACCACAGACCAGCATGCTCCACATACCTGACACAGCCACACATCCTTCGCCGGCTTTACCGATCATGCCTTACAGCGTCATTGGACATGACATGCTACAGATATGTACCATCATTTCCACTAATTCCATCCATACACGCACACACCACCTTGAGACGTGCGCTGTTCACCGACAGTCAGAGTTTACATGTAGCACCCAGAATGTCACGGTGAGGGAGCAGAGATCAGGTCGCTAAGACGAGCTGTGTGAAGAGAATTCTTGGCGTGTCGTCCAAATGCCAAAAGCCCGCGCAACTATCCGGCGGGATTCCACAGCCTCCTGTCTGATCTCTCTCGCCCTACCCTCAAACATATATATAATTATATTCGCTACACATTTCTACCAGTACATACCCGCCTCGTGTGTGTAGCGGATTTTTATCATCATACACTGTTTTGCAGCGCGTCTTGCTATAAATATTCACCTGTATCACAGCAAGGAAGGAAGGAATCAAGGAAGGAAGCTATTCCCAAAGCCTGTACGATTGGCGCCAATCTCCCTTCTCTCAAAGACTCAGTCATACATCCTCGTGTGTGTTGCGAATTGTATTATCATACGCTGTAAATGTCGCCCGGGGTCCCGGGTACACATGTATATATATATATATATGTATGATATAATTATATTCATTCACCTGTATCAAGCGGTAAAGAAAGGAAGCTATTCCCAAAGCCTGTATTGGTTGGCGCCAATCCAGAGAAATTGCAGGCTACGCGGCCTGGAATATCTTTGGTCGATATCCCTCCCTCGAAGACTCAGACATCCACAGTATGAGCGGAAGAGGCAGCTCATTACAAGACTTACTCAACCGTTCTCCCCTGTCTCCCGTGACCTTCAGAGCAAAGCGCAGCCCTCGCATCCAGTCGGCAAAGCTAAAAAACCACCCCACCGCCAACAGCTGCTTCGGCGCCCATCACCCATGTATACACACACACACACACACACAGGCAATTTTGTTAGGATAAGTTCTTTGAAGCAACCTTTGGCATTTCATTTGCCAGAATAATGTCATTAAATCAGCTAATAAAAGCCCTCGCCCGCCGCGCACACACTATACAATCAAGGAAAGCCGTGACGTTCTTTTGTCCGACTAAGTTCTTTACAGAACCCCATGGCATTTCTTTTGCCTGATAAACTTCATTAAATCAGCTATTGGCGATTATTTTGCGAAGGCAACTTCACGATCTCGGGTTTGAGTTATTCTTTCGCCAAAATAACTCAATACAATCTGCTATTCATTATCTGAGTGGAACGTGTGTGTGATGCAGTGCGCTACCCCCTCTACCACTCTACCTCGTGCCCGCGTCCATTACTTCATTAGCAGCCCGCAGACTAATTACTGCTAAAACACGCGGTGCTGATAACCACAGACCTACACAGCTAGCTGGCTGCACCAGGGACCTCACACAACACACATGGCACCGCTACTATCGTTGGCTCTACTTACTCCACTGTTCTTACAGCTAGCTGGCTGCACCATGGACCTCACACAACACACATGGCACCGCTACTATCGTTGGCTCTACTTACTCCACTGTTCTTACAGCTAGCTGGCTGCACCACGAACCTCACACAACACACATGGCACCGCTACTATCGTTGGCTCTACTTACTCCACTGTTCTTACAGCTAGCTGGCTGCACCACGAACCTCACACAACACACATGGCACCGCTACTATCGTTGGCTCTACTTACTCCACTGTTCTTACAGCTAGCTGGCTGCACCAGGGACCTCACACAACACACATGGCACCGCCACTATCGTTGGCTCTACGTACTCCACTGTTCTTACAGCTAGCTGGCTGCACTACGGACCTCACACAACACACATGGCACCGCCACTATCGTTGGCTCTACTTACTCCACTGTTCTTACAGCTAGCTGGCTGCACCACGAACCTCACACAACACACATGGCACCGCTACTATCGTTGGCTCTACTTACTCCACTGTTCTTACAGCTAGCTGGCTGCACCATGGACCTCACACAACACACATGGCACCGCTACTATCGTTGTCTCTACTTACTCCACTGTTCTTACAGCTAGCTGGCTGCACCACGAACCTCACACAACAAACATGGCACAGCTACTATCGTTGGCTCTACTTACTCCACTGTTCTTACAGCTAGCTGGCTGCACCATGGACCTCACACAACACACATGGCACCGCTACTATCGTTGGCTCTACTTACTCCACTGTTCTTACAGCTAGCTGGCTGCACTACGGACCTCACACAACACACATGGCACCGCTACTATCGTTGGCTCTACTTACTCCACTGTTCTTACAGCTAGCTGGCTGCACCACGAACCTCACACAACACACATGGCACCGCTACTATCGTTGGCTCTACTTACTCCACTGTTCTTACAGCTAGCTGGCTGCACCATGGACCTCACACAACACACATGGCACCGCTACTATCGTTGTCTCTACTTACTCCACTGTTCTTACAGCTAGCTGGCTGCACCACGAACCTCACACAACAAACATGGCACAGCTACTATCGTTGGCTCTACTTACTCCACTGTTCTTACAGCTAGCTGGCTGCACCATGGACCTCACACAACACACATGGCACCGCTACTATCGTTGGCTCTACTTACTCCACTGTTCTTACAGCTAGCTGGCTGCACCAGGGACCTCACACAACACACATGGCACCGCTACTATCGTTGGCTCTACTTACTCCACTGTTCTTACAGCTAGCTGGCTGCACCACGAACCTCACACAACACACATGGCACCGCTACTATCGTTGGCTCTACTTACTCCACTGTTCTTACAGCTGGTCTGGCAGTGTGTGTAGTGTTTGTAACAACAATGGAGTCAGTTACGCCAACGATTTGAGCGCAGGAACTGAGACGGCAAAGGAAGCAGTAACATCTGTTTCATTAGTGGGCGTGTTTCTAATTAGGGTGAGAGAGTGTGTTGGGGGGGGGGGGGCGGGAGAGAAAGAGAGGGGGGGGGGCTGTCTAAGGAAGAGAGAGACGACTGCTGGACAAGGACAAAGCGGAACAAAAATAAAATGGCGACAAGACGGGGTTGAAGCAGCTTGCATGCAACTGAGAAGAAAAAAAATCCCAAAAAAATCCAACAACGACTCAAACATGTTAAAAAAAAAGAAAAAAGGGAAAGACACTGCAGCGTGACCAAAAGCACCAGCAGCAGTGCAGCGAAAGGGTGCATGCTCTGCGCTGAAATCCTCAGAGACTGTGATTAGCTGCTGGGTGCGGGATGACAGCGCGGAGTGAGTGTGGTGGTAACGACACTACTGTCTGTCGTCAGACCAGCAGAGCGTAGCCAGGCGGAACGGTCCCCAGCAATAATACAAGACCGCTGTGCGCACTAATGGATTAATACGGTAAGCCACACACCCAGACTGTACAACTCACTGTCCTCGCCTGCCCGCTCCTTTGTTCGGTCTGCTCAGTACTGTTAACCTGTTAAACCCCCACTCACTTTTACCATGCTTCATTAACTGACATGTCTGCCAACAAAACAGTCTGCTTGACAGATTTACAACTAGGGATAACCTGATGATAAATCGTATCATTTATGTGAGAGAAAATGCAATACATTCCCCACAGCAATCCAACAAGGAGCGGGAAACACGAGGGCTTCCGTCACTCGTGGGAGACAGTCGTCCTAACCTACAGCTGATATGACAGTCACAGCGGTCAACAAACCTACCTCATCATTGCACCAGAGTAAGTAAGTCAGACAACAATCCCCTGTGTGAGTCACACATTCAGGGCAGTCCAGGAACAAAAAACCTCCCTATTTCAGCGTGTGGTAGAAATGTAGATGACAGTCACAGTTATCGTATCTCACCCCGGGTTCGTCTCAACACACTCATCTCATCGTCCGTCTGTCACGATAACGTCTGATAACTTCATTCTGTCCTCACACAACTAGTACAATAGCTTGACTTACTGGGCCAGTTATGAAGATATTATCAACAGATCTATGCTAAATAACTGAAACAGCATATTAACACCTCATGTCCCAAATAGTCACTACAACTGGGGACAAAAATAGTTAAACAAACTTAATTAGCATAGCTGATACAGCACGCTCGCTGTGACGTGGCAATACGTTCTCTTGTCACCTATCACACTTCCACCAGCAGGTGATACTGGCGCCACGGCTGGGCTTCCTACTACATCGTGAAGGTAAGAAAGAGAAAAGTCCACATGGATACACAATGGCTGACTCTGGAGACACAGCCCCAAACCAGCCAACAAGTCTAGCGTGACGGTACCAACAGCAGATAGTTGATGTGCATGCCATTACATCTATGTTGGTATCTCAAGGGTGACCACCAAACACACCCTTAGGGTGCCATGTAGACAGTGATCACACTCACACCACTAACTCAAAGAGAATCACCACGAATACAATAACAAGCACCACCGTTCCTTTTGCACCCACATACAGGGAATCACCCACAGCGGACACAGACCAAAAAAATATTTATTATACGTAGCTTAGAAATAGAAACTGTTTGGACAGACTGAGAGGAGGACTGAAAGCTCCGTGGCTATGGCACAACACAGACTGAGAGGAGGACTGAAAGCTCCGTGGCTATGGCACAACACAGACTGAGAGGAGGACTGAAAGCTCCGTGGCTATGGCACAACACAGACTGAGAGGAGGACTGAAAGCTCCGTGGCTATGGCACAACACAGACTGAGAGGAGGACTGAAAGCTCGGGTGGCTATGGCACAACACAGACTGAGAGGAGGACTGAAAGCTCCGTGGCTATGGCACAACACAGACTGAGAGGAGGACTGAAAGCTCCGTGGCTATGGCATGGCACAACACAGACTGAGAGGAGGACTGAAAGCTCCGTGGCTATGGCACAACACAGACTGAGAGGAGGACTGAAAGGTCCGTGGCTATGGCACAACACAGACTGAGAGGAGGACTGAAAGCTCCGTGGCTATGGCACAACACAGACTGAGAGGAGGACTGAAAGCTCCGTGGCTATGGCACAACACAGACTGAGAGGCGGACTGAAGGGTCCGTGGCTATGGCACAACACAGACTGAGAGGAGGACTGAAAGGTCCGTGGCTATGGCACAACACAGACTGAGAGGAGGACTGAAAGCTCCGTGGCTATGGCACAACACAGACTGAGAGGAGGACTGAAAGCTCCGTGGCTATGGCACAACACAGACTGAGAGGAGGACTGAAAGCTCCGTGGCTATGTCACAACACAGACTGAGAGGAGGACTGAAAGGTCCGTGGCTATGGCACAACACAGACTGAGAGGAGGACTGAAAGCTCCGTGGCTATGGCATGGCACAACACAGACTGAGAGGAGGACTGAAAGCTCCGTGGCTATGGCACAACACAGACTGAGAGGAGGACTGAAAGCTCCGTGGCTATGGCACAACACAGACTGAGAGGAGGACTGAAAGCTCCGTGGCTATGGCACAACACAGACTGAGAGGAGGACTGAAAGCTCCGTGGCTATGGCACAACACAGACTGAGAGGAGGACTGAAAGCTCCGTGGCTATGGCATCATGGCACAACACAGACTTGACCAGGTATTTCTGTATGTCTGTGGCCGCACACAGCCAACCAATTCAACGAGGAATGTGTGAGGGGCCAAAAGAAAGCACAGACAAACTTGTATTTTGTTGAGGGTCAGGACCTGGCTGGTGTGAGGCAGCCCTCGTCAGACGCTCGGTAATTGTCCGCGGCAACAGACGACTGTCTGTGGCAACACACGATCAGGTGCCGGTCTTGACACTGACAGTGACACTCACAGCACAGGGGGCGGGGATGGAGGGAGGGGAGGGGCCAGGCAGACAAACATGCCGACATGCAGGTTGTTTGAGGGGCGGCGTGTTCACACAGCCAGACGTGTGTAGGACCATGCGGCCCGACCTGTGTCCAGATACACTGTCCTAACCCTAACCCTCCCCCACACCACAGGCACACTGCCCTAACCCTAACCCACACAAAACGTCACCACACACCTCTCGCTCCACTGTTGCTCTTTTCTCTCTCCCCCCCCCCCCCCCCGCAAAAAAAAAAAAAGAAAAAAAAAAAAGAAAAAAAAAAGAAACCCAGCCTGTGTCTGTCACAGCCAGCTCAAAATAACCACATCGCTCACCTCCCGGCACTTGGTACGTCACCTTGTTTGAACGTATCGTGTAAAACAATGTAGCCCACAGGTAACCTCGCAAGTGGCAGAATCCATGTGGGCCCGTACCATGTGGAAAAATCACAGTTTGCACACATGGATACGTTCGTCCTTGTAACAAGGTCTCGTATTCTCGAACTTATGTGTATTAAAAAAACAACGTAGTCTGCAGGGAAGGTGATAAGATGCACAACATAAAAAAACCTCCACGCAGCAGGTGGACACAGAAAACACCATGCAGCAGAAGGACCAAAGAGCATGCCATGTGCTCTGTGCCACGTGCATGCCATGTGCTCTGTGCCACGTGCATGCCATGTGCTCTGTGCCACGTGACCCAGCACTGGCTCTCATTACATTGCAAGAAAACTCAGGACAACGGAATCTCAAATGTAGTCGACCCCCCGACGATGTTTCTGTTTGTGCTCAAGACAATGTTTCCTATTTCCCCAGGGAAAACAAGAGAAGACCATAAGAAAATGTAAATGTTGGTACCTGATTCCATCTACAGTTCCTACGCATGGACTTTGACTATGATTATCTTCACGAGTCCCATTGAGAGCAGGTTTTCATGTCCAACAAAAATCAACAACAAAATGCACAGACTTTGCACCATGTGACTGCTTGGCCTCAAAGTGACGTTTATATTTTAGGTGTACGCACAGCAATGTCATCACCAGACACCACCCACACTCTCTCTCTCTCTCTCTATCTCTCTCCCACACACGAGCGGCCAATAAAAGGGAAGTGGCCGAGCAGGAAGTGACTGGAAGCCAGGACAGTGACAATTTCCTCCACGGCAAGGCTGATTATCGATGTTTGTTGTCTTACTCAGCCCCCCCCCCCCCCCTCCCCCTGCTTTCATGCCTCTTCTAATCGGCTTACGACTTGCAACCCCCCTTCCCCCTGCTTTCATGCCTCTTCTAATCGGCTTACGACTTGCAACCCCCCCCCCCTCTACCCCTCATTACCACATGATCAAATGAAATTAAACTCTCTTAATAAAAAAACCCGCATGGCGGTTTACACGTCCTGATGCAACGTGTCCCAATAAATCCCTGTTCACTTTCGCCTGTCCCTGACCCTTGTCTCTATTCACCGAATTATGTTGAAAGCACAATTATTGATGTGCACAATTCTCTATGTCACTGTCAAAAGAAATAAAGTTATTCTCCAAATGAGCCGAAAGGACAATAATTATCGATGTGCACAGTTGTCGGTGTGTGAAGATGGTGTTGAAGAGATAGTGTATTGACCCAGCGGACACACCGCCTCCACGTAACAACAACATCTCATCTCTCCGACTTCTCCCTTTCTCTCTTCTCATCATTTGTGTCTTGCTGACCCTTCCTCATCATCAATCACAGCATTGTCACCCCCTCCCCCATCACCCAGTGTCACCCCCTCCACCAGTAGTCCCCTTACCAGTGACAGGACAAGGAAAGCACAGTGTCACAAGCCCGAAGCTAATACATGTAAAGCTATTGCAAGGAAGCTGCACACATCAGACAGTAAGGTTTTGGACCAAACTGAAGTTACAACATGTAAACGTATTCTGAGCAAGTCATGAGTCTAACAACAACAACAACAACAACAGTGTAAAATTAATGTTGTTGCAGGTCATTGATGTTTACGTTGCAGTGATTTTCTATATTACATGTACGTGGTCCGGTTCAGAGCGACAAAATCCCGTTAGCGTAAATCACTAAATGCACTTAATCTGTAGATGTTTAATACAACCACAACGACGCAGCTAATCTTTAGATGTTTAATACAACCACAACGACGCAGCTAATCTTTAGATGTTTAATACAACCACAACGACGCAGCTAATCTAAATCTGTTCACAGAAAGCACTCCGCTGCTCAGTTCAATCTAGTGCGTACAACAGGAAAGTACGGCGAGCTTGCATCTGGCACAGTTCAATCTAGTGCGTACAACAGGAAAGTACGGCGAGCCTGCATTTGGCACAGTTCAATCTAGTGCGTACAACAGGAAAGTACGGCGAGCCTGCATCTGGCACAGTTCAATCTAGTGCGTACAACAGGAAAGTACGGCGAGCCTGCATCTGGCACAGTTCAATCTAGTGCGTACAACAGGAAAGTACGGCGAGCCTGCATCTGGCACAGTTCAATCTAGTGCGTACAACAGGAAAGTGCGGCGAGCCTGCATCTGGCTCATTTCAATCTAGTGCGTACAACAGGAAAGTACGGCGAGCCTGCATCTGGCACAGTTCAATCTAGTGCGTACAACAGGAAAGTACGGCGAGCCTGCATCTGGCACAGTTCAGGTAAATGGCTTCCACTAAGCACCCACTCTAATCCCCGCTCAAAGCTCGTCATTAGTGATCCCGAGGACAGTGATGATCTGACGCTAATGACCAGACTGGCCACTGTGTGGACACTGGCCGCTTCCTCCTTCACTAATGCCGGCTTAACAGTCAACACAAGGCTACTCCAGCACAAGCCTCTTTTCCTATTAACACAAAATAGAATTATCCACCTCCACAAGGGAAACAGCTTTGCCGTGTAAACCATGCGCAATTAATAATTTCGTGTCCATTGTGTATTCACAATACCGTTCATGCGGCTGCGACATCCCCACACAATTCAATAGTTAATTAAAACAATACATTCTGCAAAAGCATATTATACCTGCATGCACATTTATTATAACTTTGTTCAAGAGCAAGCTCTCCGCTTCCTCAACTTCCGTTGTTACCGTTTAAAGTGTCACTACACCATGTCAAAAAACTGGATCTAGAAAATTAATGTAAAGATACCCAATCAAACGTAACAAAATCGGGTGACTAAAATAGTGACCTTACCGGTTACAGGCTTGAAACGACATTGCGTCAAGTACAACAACCACCGAGTCCAAGACATCCATTGGCTCCCAGTTCCACAAGAAGAGACACACTCAAAGATGACGTCACAATCCCCGGTCTTTCTCCCCTCCTACCTGGCTAAATGGACTCCTCGCACCTAGTTAACCGGACAGACCCTTGTCCTCAATACAGCCACGACTGTGGAACGCCATTGTCAATGTAAGTGCTCCAAAACTATGAGAAAATCAAGTCTCAACAAGAGAAGGAACCATACTCTTAACTTATTTCATTTAAAATAAATAAATATTATAGACAATTAAAGGTAAAATTTAAGACTTTATGAACAAAAGTTCTGAGAGTCTTCAATATTTTCAAAGGGGGTGGGGGGGGGGGGGGGGGGGGGGGGGCCGCTACCCAGCCGTACAGGTTTTCTTTTCGCGGTTAGTGCTCACCGCAAGTTTAAGTGCTGACGAAGCGGACAGTGACACGTGTACGGTTGGTGTAGCAAGGAGTTTACACCCAACACCAACAACTAACTGACCTGTCCACACACTCTGACACCAACAACTAACTGACCTGTCCACACACTCTGACACCAACAACTAACTGACCTGTCCACACACTCTGACACCAACAACTAACTGACCTGTCCACACACTCTGACACCAGCTTAAAGCTTACGGCTGTGACAAACCGAGCCAGTTAATCCAACAAACCTTATTATTTTAGACCAGGACCGGAGAGACAGACAGAAATGATAATGCACTGAAGTACTCCAGGAAAAAGAAAACGCTCACACTCATGGGAGAAGCAGTTCCCACTGACGCATAAAGACAAGAACATTTCTCACGTTCTAATCTATGTCACACGCATACTGTACCAACTTAAATCCGGTGCATGAACCACATGTATACAAACAGCAAGAAGAACAACAGATGTACACACACATGAGCAACAACAAACACACACAGACGTTGGTGGAGGGGGGGGGGGGGGGGGGGATGATCTACAAATAAACGCCGCTGTAACACGAGAAAATTACTCCCACGATATTTTTACTCCGGAGTAAACATTTCGTACAAAAAAGTTACTCCCTTTACGAAAAAAGCACTCCCCCATTACACGAGAAAATTACTCCCCAAGACAGGTGAGTTCCGAGTAAACATTTCGTACAAAAATGTTACTCCCCTGACGAATAAATAACGAATAAATTACGTCACCCCAACACAAGCAATTTAACTTCCCATGCCAGGTGTACGAAATTTTTACTCCCTTGTCCCCTGTTAGTCTTGGTGGTGGAAGGGGTGGAGGGAGGGTAGCGCGACATTCGTGTGCGCGAGATCACTTATTGGCATTATCCCTTCGCCCGCATCCCATTTTTGCGTACGAGATTTTGACTGGAAGTAAAAACAAGTCGCGTAAGGCGAAATTACTACATTTAGTCAAGCTGTGGAACTCACAGAATGAAACTGAACGTAGTCCGCCGCTAGTGCAAAAGGCAGTGAAAGTTACGAGCCTGTTTGGCGCGGTAGCGGTTGCGCTGTGCTTCATAGCACGCTTTACTGTACCTCTCTTCGTTTTAACTTTCTGAGCGTGTTTTTAATCCAAACATATCATATCTATATGTTTTTAGAATCAGGAACCGACAAGGAATAAGATGAAATTGTTTTTAAATCGATTTCGGAAAGTTAATTTTGATCATAATTTTTATATTTTTAATTTTCAGAGCTTGTTTTTAATCCAAATATAACATATTTATATGTTTTTGGAATCAGAACATGATAAAGAATAAGATGAACGTAAATTTGGATCGTTTTATAAATTTTTAATTTTTTTTTACAATTTTCAGATTTTTAATGACCAAAGTCATTAATTAATTTTTAAGCCACCAAGCTGAAATGCAATACCGAAGTCCGGCCTTCGTCGAAGATTGCTTGGCCAAAATTTCAATAAATTTGATTGAAAAATGAGGGTGTGACAGTGCCGCCTCAACTTTTACAAAAAGCCGGATATGACGTCATCAAAGACATTTATCGAAAAAAAGAAAAAAACGTCCGGGGATATCATTCCCAGGAACTCTCATGTAAAATTTCATAAAGATTGGTCCAGTAGTTTAGTCTGAATCGCTCTACACACACACACGCACAGACACAGACACAGACACACACACACACATACACCACACCCTCGTCTCGATTCCCCCCCTACGTTAAAACATTTAGTCAAAACTTGACTAAATGTAAAAATGGGGAGTACAAATTTCGTGGAGGGAGTAATTTTTTCGTGACTTGGGGAGTTCTTTTCTCGTACAAAAAGTGTACTCGGAGTAAGAATTTCGTACGAAATATTTACTCCGGAGTAAATTTTTCGTGGAGTAAAAATGTCGTGTTACACCGCCAACAATCAAATTATCCCTACCACGATGCCTCCTTTATGTCAGAAAGCTGCAGCCTCACACACGTGCACCTTTGAACACTACCGCACGCTGCTTGCATTTCATCTTCCACCACAGTTGTTTTTAAAATGCTGCATGAAATATAACAGCCCAGTGTTGCTGCTTTGATGAGTACAGCAGACACTCTGCTATCTCAAGCCACCTCCTGCTGTTTCCCTGGCATCTGGTGTTGCCCGCTTCCCGTGCGCCCCTTAGGTCTTTACTACCATAATGGCCTGATGGAAAAAGCTGTGCTAGAAAAAGGTCTGGGGAGGGTGGGGGAGGGAGGGAGATTTGTGGCTCCCTACCTGTTGACCTACAGCCAGGTGCTGCCACTGCCAGACCCGTTTTGGAGAAATCAGCACCAAGGGTGTGGGATTCTCAGTCTGGAACGACTTTGTTTCTCTAACAAACAGCATCGATTCTGTTCACAGACTACAGGCTTTTTTGTTGTTGTTGCAGTACTGTATAATGAGTTAATAATCCCTGTATGTTAATTATACACACCACTTATCTCTTGTTAACTGGCTGCTGCTTTTGGCAACACTCCCAATCTCTCAACCATCAACATCCTTTGTAAAGTTCATGAGATGTAATAACTATAACAGTGTGTGGGTGTGTCGTCACAAACAATAAAAGTCCACCATACTGAAATAAATAAATGTTGCACTTCACAATGTAGTATACTTAGAGAACGTAAAGCGCTCTATAAATTTCCCATATTATTATACACTATACACAATTGCATTCATCTCTCACTCGCACAGCTCTCCCCACACGTGCAGGGCTGGAAACAGGCTAGACACCACCATACCTTTCTAGCGTGTGCAAATCACAAAGCAAACGTGTGTGCCTTGCTTTTGTTTGATGATGTGATGTTGACGTACAGGATAACAAAAAACGAAACACACCACTTGACAAGTGAAGACTGTGTCAGTCCACAGTGAAATAAAAAATCTCAGTACAAGTGACAGTGGGAACAACTAGTAGCAGTGGTGCAGCAAATGTGTAATACACTAATACTAATAGCAAAATAATTCAGCCAGCAAGAATGCTGTTAAGTCCTGGTCATAACTCGCTGCCTCGCGGGACTTGGAAAACGTGGGTAGTGAGGATGATAGTGTAGCGATGACCCAGTTCTCTACCTACAGTTAGTTGACCTGCATGCTTGTGCTCCAGTGAAGATCTGTTCACCTGTATGCTTGTGCTCCAGTGAAGATGTGCTGACCTGTATGCTTGTGCTCCAGTGAAGATGTGTTGACCTGTATGCTTGTGCTCCAGTGAAGATGTGTTGACCTGTATGCTTGTGCTCCAGTGAAGATGTGTTGACCTGTATGCTTGTGCTCCAGTGAAGATGTGTTGACCTGTATGCTTGTGCTCCAGTCAAGATGTGTTGACCTGTATGCTTGTGCTCCAGTCAAGATGTGTTGACCTGTATGCTTGTGCTCCAGTCAAGATGTGCTGACCTGTATGCTTGTGCTCCAGTGAAGATGTGTTGACCTGTATGCTTGTGCTCCAGTGAAGATGTGTTGACCTGTATGCTTGTGCTCCAGTCAAGATGTGCTGACCTGTATGCTTGTGCTCCAGTCAAGATGTGTTGACCTGTATGCTTGTGCTCCAGTCAAGATGTGTTGACCTGTATGCTTGTGCTCCAGGCAAGACGTGCTCCAGGCAAGACGTGCTCCAGTCAAGACGTGCTCCAGGCAAGACGTGCTCCAGGCAAGACGTGCAATACATTTCAATGGAGAAGACCCTACTTTTTCAGACATTCTGTCCATAACATTTGCCTCCCTCCCATTGAAGACCTGATTTGATCAGATTGTTGGCGGTCTGACAAGGGAGGTACCACTGTAGCAATGCAGCATGACAGTGGCCGGCTGTAGTGTAACACTGCCACTGTAGCAATGCAGCATGACAGTGGCCGGCTGTAGTGTAACACTACCACTGTAGCAATGCAGCATGACAGTGGCCGGCTGTAGTGTAACACTACCACTGTAGCAATGCAGCATGACAGTGGCCGGCTGTAGTGTAACACTGCCACTGTAGCAATGCAGCATGACAGTGGCCGGCTGTAGTGTAACACTACCACTGTAGCAATGCAGCATGACAGTGGCCGGCTGTAGTGTAACACTACCACTGTATCTTTGAAGTAACACCATCCCCTCCCCCAATTTCAAATATTCTGACCTACTCTCCCCCCCCCTCCCCCATTGCAAAAACAGACACACCTGCAGCACACACACACTTCAAGTTCTCCCCCAGTCCATGCCTCTCAATTTGTGTAAAACCTCTGAGGAAAAAACATACTGACTCTTCGCATTGCTTTCATTTAAGTTAGATTTTCAAAGGCCCGGCAGGAGTATATAAGGAGCCTGACCTTCTGCGTTGGCAAATCATTTCAAACCTCTTGCAGGCAACGGACAAATACTGTTCCTACATTTTTTTTAATATCTCGGTTAAACATGAGTTACGGTGTCAGATTTTTTGTTCACACAGCTGGTTTTCACACATTTACCGCCCTATGCGCTTAGTATAGATAGATAGAGAGAGAGAGAGAGAGAGAGAGAGAGAGAGAGAGAGAGAGAGAGAGAGAGAGAGAGAGAGAGAGAGAGAGAGAGAGAGAGAGAGACAGAGAGAGAGAGAGAGAGAGAGAGAGAGAGAGAGAGAGAGAGAGAGAGAGAGAGAGAGAGAGAGAGAGAGAAATGACAAATTCTTTATTTACGAGGGTAGTGGCATAAGCAAACAGGTGCTTTTTTACATCCAGCCCTCGCCCATGGGAGGGTTTAATCTAATGATAATACGTTTTAAAAATGTTGGAATATCAATTAAAGAAGTAATAAAAACAAACGAGAGAGAGAGAGAGAGAGAGAGAGAGAGAGAGAGAGAGAGAGAGAGAGAGAGAGAGAGAGAGAGAGAGAGAGAGAGAGAGAGAGAGAGAGAGAGAGAGAGAGAGAGAGAGAGAGAGCACTTACTACAGCAGTGACAAGCACGTAATGACGTATGTCTGGAAACCTTCCACGATGTGTCCGTGTATTAAAACTAAAAGTGTTCAACCTAAAAAGTATAAAATACAAAAGATTGCCTGGAATGTGGCAACCTTTGCAGGCACCGGGCTCTCAGCCGCTGGTGCAACAGAGCTGTAGCAGCACAGCGTGCTTGAGAGAGAGGGGAAGGGGCGCGGCACACTTTCAAACCCACTGGCTCAACTTCAACCCTTCTCTCAAACTCCAAGCTCGCTCTCTCGGAAAACACTTGTTCCTTGTGACGGGCGGGAAACAATGGGCGGACTTTCAAAGACCGTTACAAGTGGGATGGAAGCATGAGTCACAGAGTCATTCTCAGAGCCCGATCGGAGCGGTGTTCCACTGAATGCCAGCAACTGCGCCCTTGCATCAACTCATCAAGCGCAGCCAACATCAGTGAAACCATCGCTCTCAGCCCCGTATCGCTCGCACAAAGAAAGACGCGATCCGTCCCACTGCTACGTTAAATCACACAGATCAAAGGCTTACGACAGAGATGCTTACCTCGCACACAGGTTACTGGTGTCTGTGAAGACTGTAACTACTCCATGAGAAGAAACACAGCGGAAGAAACACACGACCCGAGCACGAGACAGGGGCCGTGACACTGAATGGCCGCCTGTGTGTTATCGACTGCTAGGCGCGTTTACAAGGCAGCGCTCGGTTGGCCCGTGACGTTGTGAGCCAGCCAGTCAGCAGCCGCGTAAGATAGCAGCACATTCTCTCAAACAGGTGCCCCCGTGAACTGGGCCTCTCCACGTGTGTGCGGGTCAGCCAGAATGACCGCGGTAGGTGTGCCTTGTGGCTTTCACTGAGTCGAACTAAACAAGATACAAGGTAATCGAAATCGGCTGGATTAAATTGAAGAGCACGACTCTTCAGTGTTGCTAGTCTGTGACTTGTTCGTATATTAGTGTTTGAAAACGAATGATCGATCACTACTGACTACCGGCAAGTCCTCGCTGCAGGAAGTTTGGCCGCTTGGCCGCATCGATGAGACTAACTAAATTTAAAAAGCGATGAAGATGAAATTCTCTTCTCCAACTCCATGTTGTTTTGGTTGGTTCAGTGGAGCCGGGTAGTAGACCGTTTCATTCGGGGTCCGGCAAAGCCGGGAGCCGGCCTCACAGTGAATCGCAACTTGATAGCTGGGAGTCGTCAGTCCCGAGTTTTCAGTCCGCGACTCTTCGGCGGATCATCAATCAATCAATATGAGGCTTATATCGCGCGTATTCCGTGGGTACAGTTCTAAGCGCAGGGATTTATTTATTTTAATTTTTTTGATTTTATGCAATTTATATCGCGCACATATTCAAGGCGCAGGGATTTATTTATGCCGTGTGAGATGGAATTTTTTTACACAAAACATCACGCATTCAGATCGGCCAGCAGATCGCAGCCATTTCGGCGCATATCCTACTTTTCACGGCCTATTATTCCAAGTCACACGGGTATTTTGGTGGACATTTTTATCTATGCCTATACAATTTTGCCAGGAAAGACCCTTTTGTCAATCGTGGGATCTTTAACGTGCACACCCCAATGTAGTGTACACGAAGGGACCTCGGTTTTTCGTCTCATCCGAAAGACTAGCACTTGAACCCACCACCTAGGTTAGGGAAGGGGGGAGAAAATTGCTAACACCCTGACCCAGGGTCGAACTCGCAACTCAAGTTCTCGCTTCCGCGCGCAAATGCGTTACCACTCGGCCACCCAGTCCTGATCAGATCATTGAAGTTCTCTCTGCCACACACACGGCACAGGTGACACACTGGCTGACACTGATACACACTGACAAACACATCCGTCACGCCAACACACTTGACTCTCTCTCTCTCTCTCTCTCTACCCTCTCTCGGCTCTCTCTCTCTCTCTCTGTCTTTCTCTCTCTCTCTCTCTACCCCCTCTCGGCTCTCTCTCTCTCTCTCTCTCTCTACCCCCTCTCGGCTCTCTCTCTGTCTCTGTCTCTCTCTCTACCCCCTCTCGGCTCTCTCTCTCTCTCTACCCCCTCTCGGCTCTCTCTCTCTCTCTGTCTCTCTCAACCCCCTCTCGGCTCTCTCTCTCTCTCTTTCTCTCTCTACCCCCTCTCGGCTCTCTCTCTCTCTCTCTACCCCCTCTCGGCTCTCTCTCTCTCTCTACCCCCTCTCGGCTCTCTCTCTCTCTCTCCGTCTCAGTCTCTCTCTCTCTCTCTCTCTCTCTTTCTCTCTCTACCCCCTCTCGGCTTTCTCTCTGTCTTTCTCTCTCTCTCTCTACCCCCTCTCGGCTCTCTCTCTCTACCCCCTCTCGGCTCTCTCTGTCTCTCTCTCTACCCCCTCTCGGCTCTCGATCTCTCTCTCTCTCTCTACCCCCTCTCGACTCTCTCTCTCTCTCTGTCTCTCTCTCTCTGTCTCTCTCTCTCTCTACCCCCTCTCGGCTCTCTCTCTCTACCCCCTCTCGGCTCTCTCTCTCTCCGTCTCTCTCTCTCTCTCTCTCTCTCTCTCTCTCTCTCTCTCTCTCTCTCTCTCTTTTTTTCTCTCTCTCCGTGTAAATATGTGATTAGATTAGTCCCCTCTCTGGGCGAGGGCTGGTTGAAAAAAAGCTCGTTGTATTGCTTATGCCACAACCCTCGAAAAATAAAATTTGATTTGATTTGATTTGATTTGATCTCTCTCAGTCACGGTCTCCGAGTCTCAGTCTGTCACTGAGCCTCTCAGTCTTAGTGCGTCTCTCGCGTAAACACGTATGGTCATCAGTCACTGTGACACTGAACTGTGTAAAGCGACTGTTCGTTGAACCTCCATGGACTCAGTCTGCTTGCTTTCCTCATCCCAGGCTCCGTTCAAACACCGCTGCAATTGATGTCTTAGTAAACCTCATGAAAAGTGTGCATGATAATTACGTTCCTTGAATGAGAAGTGTGCATGATAATTACGTTCCTTGAATGAGAAGTGTGCATGATAATTACGTTCCTTGAATGAGAAGTGTGCATGATAATTACGTTCCTTGAATGAGAAGTGTGCATGATAATTACGTTCCTTGAATGAGAAGTGTGCATGATAATTACGTTCCTTGAATGAGAAGTGCATCCTCTGGTTCTCTCGGATACGATAATTCATAATGAATGAAATCAATGGCAGCTGTGGACAAGAACTCCATGACATGCCTAGTCTCCATTCGTCACACTGACTATTCTATTTTTCAGTAGACTTAACTTCAGTGAAACACTTAGTTCCACCAGGTTGTGGTTTTCTTGTTGTGTGTCGCGGCTAGTACTACAGAGAAAAGTGAAATTAAGACTCAATCCAGTCAAGCTCGGTGGCCGGAGATGCGGCACCATCAGTTTGTGATT
This sequence comes from Littorina saxatilis, assembly GCF_037325665.1. Classification (NCBI taxonomy): domain Eukaryota; kingdom Metazoa; phylum Mollusca; class Gastropoda; order Littorinimorpha; family Littorinidae; genus Littorina; species Littorina saxatilis. The sequence continues at coordinate 63,630,188 of NC_090261.1, forward strand.
TTCCGCCCATTGTGTGTGAGTGACGGATTGCCTGCATGACTGGGACAGGTGTTGTAACGGTCAGGATCTTGTACATAGCGATGATCCCACCTGAGAGTAGTGGTGTCAGGTGTTGTAGCTCAGTGATGACCTGAGAGTACCTGTTTGAGCGTGCAGTGACATGACTGAGTAGCGCTATGCACCTTGCACTGTCTCACGTAACGTTAGCCGCTGTTACCTGGCCACAGTCTGTCCAGCGCCACGCCATCTGATGTCTGCAAGGCGGTAATTGCAGTGTTCCGTGTCTTCTCATCGGCCTAGTATGGTCTCATCGCTGTCCGACAGATTGCCGTTATAACCTGCTGGTCAGCAGCTAATCGTACTTATGTAGTTGCCGTAACACACCCCCCCCCCCCCCCCCCGTCTCAATTGTAATCTATGATTACTGAGACAGAGTACTGAAGATGCTTTTCTGCATAGAACATACAGGAGAAGAGACTGTTCCGAAATCTTTTGCGGATCGATAAACACACACACACACACACACACACACACACACACACACACACACACACACACACACACACACACGTTGTTTGTAGGTGAAAAGACGATGTTTTGCTGGCACGTGACGGTGATCAGTGATCATTAAATGTCCCTGGTGCAGAGGGGGTGTACAATAGATTATGGAAAACGTCCACAATAAAAAATCAATGCACTAATTTAAAGACAATTAGTCTGTGTGCGTGTGAAATATTTTTTTTATTTTTTTATTTATTTTTTTTAGCAAAATACGAGTAGTACTTTGTATGGAAATAGCGCAAAAAGCGTGCCGTCTCATGCTTGCCGCCAAAACTGATCGCTGAGGGCAGGTTTCAGTTCATTTGTCCGCTTGTCACAACAACGAAATAGTGAGCAGTCTGCTTGCACGCCACAGTGTGGGCCCTCTCAGTGCCATGTTGCCAGCCTGAGACTTTGGTACCGACCAATCAATATGTACCAAGACTCCACACGGGCCTTTAGTCTTTGTGCAAACAGGAATCAGCATAGCGGGCTCCAAGTGTGTCCCAGTAAAACACTGACGACTTGCTCGGTGTGACAGCCGTCTGCACGTGCAACAAGGTGTTGCAGTCACTTCTACTTGTAGGTCACAGCATGTGCCAACAACAGGTGCACGCGTAACCAACAGAGCAGCACACTCCGATAAACGGTTATCTTTCCGCGTCAAATATTTTGTGCGAGGGTCAGCGTTGTTGCATTTAGGATAAAGATAAGGATAAAGATAAGGATAAAGATAAGGATAAAGATAAGGATAAAGATAAAGATAAGGATAAAGATAATGTTTAACCTCGTAGTTGAGAGAGGCTTTAGTTTGTGTCATTCTAAAAACAAAACCACCTTGTCAGTTCCACAAAGGAACGGCAGATTAGGATCATCTCACGAGTATGGCAACATGATCAGATCTCTTATCCTGCCTCAGTGGCCTGTGTGAGTCATTTCAATCACCACGTCGTATTAATATTGCGTCAATTAATACCGCGCTGTATGAGTCATTTCAATCACCACGTCGTATTAATATTGCGTCAATTAATACCGCGCTGTGTGAGTCATTTCAGTCACCACGTCGTATTAATAGCTAGATTTAGAGACAAGAACAAAGCCCACCACTTTCTATCACCACCTCATTTTCTCTTGCCCGCTGGGATGCGCGCGCACAACGAAACTCAACTGTGCGAGTTAAAAAGTGTCGCGGTTTAGACGGACTGACGCCAGCAGAGAAGTTCTGTTCGCAGAAGAAGCGCGATGTGCGATGTGTGTTATGTGCGATTAATTTGCAACCCGAAGCTCTACTCATACAATTTATAACTGTTCAAAGTGAGACAGTTCACAAATTAAGGTCTGCCCTATAAATATAAGTATTATATTTATATTAGGGAAGAAATAGACTCTAAAGTCGTGAAGCGGCAACCGGCTCGGGCCGCCATCTTTGATTTTCCCAAGCGCAACCTAGGCAAATGTATGCTACAGAAATGCAGTGAAAGATCGACGTTAGCGTCCAATCCAGACCTTAAAGTAGGAAGATATGAACAGTTAAAACAACGATCAGGTAACCTATATCCAATAGATTAAAGGTTTGCATACAGAAATAACCAAAACATGATTACAAAGTCAACGAAAGTAGATTCGTAGAATCGCCCAAATCAACGAAAGTCGTTTGTGTTTTTAGTGTGAACTTCGTTTCACCGCCAACCGGAAATGACGTGTACGCAACATTTGTGATGTAGCACTTCCTCATATGGCACGAAACGAATGTGGTTGGTTGAAAAAAGCCTGTACTAAATAAGCCTAATATTGCGTCAAGGGCCGCGCTGTATTGATGTCTGTCAACCTGGCAGCGTCTTAATAATGGAGGACGTCCCGCGGGGGGAGGTAACTGGACCACCAAGGGAGAGCATTCACACGGCAATGGAAGATGACAGTGGTCAAGGGATAATGACCGAGGCAAGCCGTTGGACACAGCCTCGCTGCCCACTGGTCAGTGACGCTGACGGGAAATGAAGGTGTGAAAAGTACCTGGGTCACCCGACTGTCAATTTCCTTGATGAGTTTAGTCTGAGAATGGGGCGGGGTGCGGAGAGAAAGCCCCCACTTACTGGACGACGGTAACGGGTCGAGGACACCTACCTGTGCTGGGTCACCGCTCCCCGGCCTAACCCGTATTACACTCACTCCCAAGCACTCGGTCACCTTCATAAAGTAATGTAACCGAGTGCCGAAACACCACAATCACCTTTGGAGGCGAAGTCCAATCAAACAGGATTGAGAATTTTAGAGCTAATTTCTAAGCCCTATAAAAACTGTTATGCATTCGCAAAGGAATCCATGAACATACAGAGAGACAAAAGCTACCAGACCCCATCACAAACAGAACTCTACAATCCACAGGTGTTGCCTACTTCTAAGGCGAACAACTCTGCAGAGTCTGCTGTGAAGGGCGACGGTAGTCTCCCTGTCACAGTAGGAAGATAGGGGCGGGGTGGGAGAGAAAGCCCCCACTTACTGGATGACGGTAACGGGTCGAGGACACCTCCCTGTGCTGGGTCACCGCTCCCCTAACCCGTATCACACTCACTCCCAAGCACTCGGTCACCTTCATAAAGTAGGAAGATAGGGGCGGGGGCAACAAAACAGACAGCAAAAGAGCTCTCAGCTCATGAGAGTATTCTGCTCATCGGGTCATGACGTCCAACTGCGGAAAGCACACGGCACCGCGTACAGTTACTCAGACAATGCGCACACTCGGCTCATCGGGTCATGACGTCCAACTGCGGAAAGCACACGGCACCGCGTACAGTTACTCAGACAATGCGCACACTCGGCTCATCGGGTCATGACGTCCAACTGCGGAAAGCACACGGCACCGCGTACAGTTACTCAGACAATGCGCACACTCGGCTCATCGGGTCATGACGTCCAACTGCGGAAAGCACACGGCACCGCGTACAGTTACTCAGACAATGCGCACACTCGGCTCATCGGGTCATGACGTCCAACTGCGGAAAGCACACGGCACCGCGTACAGTTACTCAGACAATGCGCACACTCGGCTCATCGGGTCATGACGTCCAACTGCGGAAAGCACACGGCACCGCGTACAGTTACTCAGACAATGCGCACACTCGGCTCATCGGGTCATGACGTCCAACTGCGGAAAGCACACGGCACCGCGTACAGTTACTCAGACAATGCGCACACTCGGCTCATCGGGTCATGACGTCCAACTGCGGAAAGCACACGGCACCGCGTACAGTTACTCAGACAATGCGCACACTCGGCTCATTGGGTCATGACGTCCAACTGCGGAAAGCACACGGCACCGCGTACAGTTACTCAGACAATGCGCACACTCGGCTCATTGGGTCATGACGTCCAACTGCGGAAAGCACACGGCACCGCGTACAGTTACTCAGACAATGCGCACACTCGGCTCATCGGGTCATGACGTCCAACTGCGGAAAGCACACGGCACCGCGTACAGTTACTCAGACAATGCGCACACTCGGCTCAACGAGTGAACAAGACAAAGAAGCAGCAGCAAAAGAAGAAGAAGAAGACATTGCCCTTCAGAAAAGATACGCGTGCACAGCAGACCAGACACAATTCAGTTACTTTCCACAAGCGTGTGAGGAATGGAGATAAGGCGATTACACACCAGGGTGCTTGACCAGCCATGCGTTGCTCAGAATCACAATAGCCCGCTCAGAGAAAAGTCGCTCTGGATTGGTCTATGCAACGGGCTCACAACGAGGCAAATCGCTTCACGAAGGCGACGAAGAAAGCACGATTGCTGCGAGATATGAAAAAAGTTGTACTTCTTAAACTAGTAGACGATTCGGTCAGTGAAATCGTCAGAGAGAACGTGGTTATAATGAGAAATTTAGCTGGGGTAGTCCCTGAACCTTAACAAGCGGTGGATCCCTCGGGTTACGTCGAAAACCACGCCGAGAAGATCGCAACACGCTACACGGCATCGCAGTGTAAACACCGCCGCCATCTTGGATTACGCAGCGCGCGGTGGGCGAGCATATACCATCACTTAGGGACTGTGTGGCCGAGTGGTAACGCACTTGCGCTCGGAATCGAGAGGTTGCGTGTTCGACTCTGGGTCAGGCCGCTATTTTCTCCCCCCTTTCCTAACCTAGGTGGTGGGTTCAAGTGCTAGTCTTTCGGATGAGACGAAAAACCGAGGTCCCTTCGTGTACACTATATTGGGTGTGCACGTTAAAGATCCCACGATTGACAAAAGGGTCTTTCCTGGCAAAATTGTATAGGCATAGATAAAAATGTCCATCAAAATACCCGTGTGACTTGGAATAAAGGCCGTGAAAGGTAAAGTTTCGCCTAACAGGCTTGAGGTTTGCTGGTCGATGTGAATGCGTTATATATTGTGTGTAAAAAATGTTTGTTTGTCTGTCTGTCTGTAAAAAAATTCCATTTCACACGGCAGAAATTAGTATGTAAAGCGCGGAGAGCACAGTTAATTGTGGTTCGCGCTATATAAGCTCACCATAATAATAATAATAATAATAATACCAAAGCCGCTCGCCGAGTGCTTCGCGAGCGCTTTCCTGCACTGCCCTAAGAAACGGCTTTCTGTCATTCGCACTGCGGGCGACCCGTGGCGAACCGCTCTGGGCAACTCGTCTCAGTTCCCATCAGGCTTACATACTGACCACGGGGCAGTGGTTGGTCGCTGCCAAGTTTTCCCATCAAAACACGGGCCCGAGTTGGGAAAGGAACGTATCGTGTGGATGATTACGTCATTAACCGACAGACTAACTCAGTGCCCACGAGACCGGAGACCGTTTGATTGCCTCCCTAAGTGATGGGGATTACTCAGATTAAATAGGGGCCTACAACAACAACAAAAAACTAACAAACCGCCAGAGTTTGTTCGTTTGCCAGTTGCTTGCTTGGTTAGTTGTTCAGTCGCTGGTCGCCTATTTTGAGAGAGAGAGAGAGAGAGAGAGAGAGAGAGAGAGAGTCCCTTAGCGTATCAACAACTCTTGTCCCAAATAGAAATAGTTTCTGAGAGGACGTAAACTCCCCCCTCTAGTTTCAGAGAGAGAGAGAGAGAGAGAGAGATGAATGGTGGTCCCTGTGATTGCATATTACCATATTACCAGATGATTGCACGGAATGTTTGTAGCACAGTGCCATAGCACGGCCGGGAGACAGAAACAAGGCTGCATTACACGCGAGATGTCTGCCTCCACACATGCATCAGTTCCGCCCTCACCGGCCGGACACGTAATGACGTGACGATGATCATGGCGCGTGTCTCCCCGCTCGGCTCCATTGACAATGGACTCTTTTGTCCAAACAACTTTAAGCCCGGAATTATACCGGCATTCTATCATTTTACTCTTTACTCGCAAACTGCACACACAACGTTTACATAGCCAGAAACTACTGAATGGTGCCAGTGGACTCTTTCTTCCAAACAACCCAAAACCCAGAATGATCATTCCCGGCACTTTACTCACAAAGAGCAGACACAACGTGTGGAGCGCCAGACACGACAGATTAATGGTAACTTGATGTCCTCTCGCGTACTCGATCATGTTTGTCCGCACAGACTGCCCAGTAGTGACAGGCTTTCACGTCGAGATCATGTTGATCCACACAGACCTGCCCAGTAGTGACAGGCTTTCACGTCGAGCATCCTTCCCCTTGACACATACCAACAACCAACCGCGTCGCATTATTCCTTGCAGAGTGCAGGACGTTTTTGCTGAGTTATTTTAGAAGACTGACATGTAGCTGGCACACACGGAAGTATTTCAATACAAAAATAATTCCCTCTCTGCACGGGATGCAGCCAGGCTGTTGCTGTTTGGAACTGGTTTGAGCTGGTTAAACCACATTTACCGGTTTGAGCTGGTTAAACCACATTTACTGTTTGAGCTGGTTAAACCACATTTACTGGTTTGAGCTGGTTAAACCACATTTACTGGTTTGAGCTGGTTAAACCACATTTACTGGTTTGAGCTGGTTAAACCACATTTACTGGTTTGAGCTGGTTAAACCACATTTACTGGTTTGAGCTGGTCAAACCATATTTACTGGTTTGAGCTGGTTAAACCACATTTTATTTAACTTGAACACGATACATAAATAAAAGGAAAAACAACTGGGACACGACCTCAAGCGACCGCTTATATTACGTGCCCCATGCAGACAGATACAAATTAGCATGACAGTCATGACGTCGGGAATACACTACTAATCCACCAATTAACACTCGACCGAAATCCAAACAAATCAGGCATAGCGTAAGTGGTTTGAGTTGAGGGTGCATGCTCCTGTCCCATGTGGAAGCCCGCATCGACTGGTGATAATCAACATGGTCAAGACAAGGAAAGTATCTTCTTCAAGGGCCGGCAAAGGGACCAATACAAGTCCACCACACGACCGGTGATAATCAACATGGTCAAGACAAGGAAAGTATCTTCTTCAAGGGCCGGCAAAGGGACCAATACAAGTCCACCACACGACTGGTGATAATCAACATGGTCAAGACAAGGAAAGTATCTTCTTCAAGGGCCGGCAAAGGGACCAATACAAGTCCACCACACGACCTGTGATAATCAACATGGTCAAGACAAGGAAAGTATCTTCTTCAAGGGCCGGCAAAGGGACCAATACAAGTCCACCACACGACCGGTGATAATCAACATGGTCAAGACAAGGAAAGTATCTTCTTCAAGGGCCGGCAAAGGGACCAATACAAGTCCACCACACGACCGGTGATAATCAACATGGTCAAGACAAGGAAAGTATCTTCTTCAAGGGCCAGCAAAGGGACCAATACAAGTCCACCACACGACTGGTGATAATCAACATGGTCAAGACAAGGAAAGTATCTTCTTCAAGGGCCGGCAAAGGGAACAATACAAGTCCACCACACGACCGGTGATAATCAACATGGTCAAGACAAGGAAAGTATCTTCTTCAAGGGCCGGCAAAGGGACCAATACAAGTCCACCACACGACTGGTGATAATCAACATGGTCAAGACAAGGAAAGTATCTTCTTCAAGGGCCGGCAAAGGGACCAATACAAGTCCACCACACGACTGGTGATAATCAACATGGTCAAGACAAGGAAAGTATCTTCTTCAAGGGCCGGCAAAGGGACCAATACAAGTCCACCACACGACTGGTGATAATCAACATGGTCAAGACAAGGAAAGTATCTTCTTCAAGGGCCGGCAAAGGGACCAATACAAGTCCACCACACGACTGGTGATAATCAACATGGTCAAGACAAGGAAAGTATCTTCTTCAAGGGCCGGCAAAGGGACCAATACAAGTCCACCACACGACCTGTGATAATCAACATGGTCAAGACAAGGAAAGTATCTTCTTCAAGGGCCGGCAAAGGGACCAATACAAGTCCACCACCCGACTGGTGATAATCAACATGGTCAAGACAAGGAAAGTATCTTCTTCAAGGGCCGGCAAAGGGACCAATACAAGTCCACCACACGACTGGTGATAATCAACATGGTCAAGACAAGGAAAGTATCTTCTTCAAGGGCCGGCAAAGGGACCAATACAAGTCCACCACACGACTGTACTACGAAGAACCAGATCCAAACTAGGCTACAGGACAGCCAGGCTGGGTACAGCAAAACACTGTGCTGTTAGTGTGGACCAGATCACACTTGTTGTGGGGTAATATTATGCAGCCAATAAATACACAATTTGTCTGAGAAATATCACGCACTCAATAGAGGTTGATCTGGGCTGAGTGCAATGCAATGACAGCAGACAAGGTATGGCCTGGTATCATGAATGATATCATGCAGTAAGTGGGTCTCAGTCTGGTTGAGAAATATCACGAAGTCAGTAAAGGCTGGCTGAGAAATATCACGCAGTCGGTAAAGGTTTAGTTTGCTGAGAAATATCACGCAGTCAATAAAGGTTTAGTTTGCTGAGAAATATCACGCAGTCAGTGAAGGTTTAGTTTGCTGAGAAATATCACGCAGTCAGTGAAGGTTTAGTTTGCTGAGAAATATCACGTAATCAGTAAAGGTTTAGTTTGCTGAGAAATATCACGTAATCAGTAAAGGTTTAGTTTGCTGAGAAATATCACGCAGTCAGTGAAGGTTTAGTTTGCTGAGAAATATCACGCAGTCAGTGAAGGTTTAGTTTGCTGAGAAATATCACGCAGTCAGTGAAGGTTTAGTTTGCTGAGAAATATCACGTAATCAGTAAAGGTTTAGTTTGCTGAGAAATATCACGCAGTCAGTGAAGGTTTAGTTTGCTGAGAAATATCACGTAATCAGTAAAGGTTTAGTTTGCTGAGAAATATCACGTAATCAGTAAAGGTTTAGTTTGCTGAGAAATATCACGTAATCAGTAAAGGTTTAGTTTGCTGAGAAATATCACGCAGTCAGTGAAGGTTTAGTTTGCTGAGAAATATCACGCAGTCAGTAAAGGTTTAGTTTGCTGAGAAATATCACGCAGTCAGTGAAGGTTTAGTTTGCTGAGAAATATCACGCCTTCAGTAAAGGTTTAGTTTGCTGGGAAATATCACGCCTTCAGTAAAGGTTTAGTTTGCTGGGAAATATCAAGCAGTCAGTAAAGGTTTAGTTTGTTGAGAAATATCACGCAGTCAGTGAAGGTTTAGTTTGCTGAGAAATATCACGCAGTCAGTAAAGGTTTAGTTTGCTGAGAAATATCACGCAGTCAGTGAAGGTTTAGTTTGCTGAGAAATATCACGCAGTCAGTAAAGGTTTAGTTTGCTGAGAAATATCACGCAGTCAGTGAAGGTTTAGTTTGCTGAGAAATATCACGCAGTCAGTGAAGGTTTAGTTTGCTGAGAAATATCACGCAGTCAGTGAAGGTTTAGTTTGCTGAGAAATATCACGCAGTCAGTGAAGGTTTAGTTTGCTGAGAAATATCACGCAGTCAGTGAAGGTTTAGTTTGCTGAGAAATATCACGCAGTCAGTGAAGGTTTAGTTTGCTGAGAAATATCACGCAGTCAGTGAAGGTTTAGTTTGCTGAGAAATATCACGCAGTCAGTAAAGGTTTAGTTTGCTGAGAAATATCACGCAGTCAGTGAAGGCATAGTATCATAAAGAAACATGCAATCAATGAAAATTGATAACAAAACAGCGACAAAGAATGAAAGTGCCGCCGGCCCGTCATTGTTGTTGACAGTGATGGCGGGTGGGGGCGGGTCTGCACGTGCACTGTGATGGAAATGAGACAGGTCGTCACAGAGTGGGGCACGGCCGCTACATCCATTGATCCTCAGTTCAACGATCTTAGTCACGGTCAAGGCCAACATCAGAATGATTGTGTTGACTGTGTGCCTGTGTGCGTGCGTGTGTGTGTGCGTGCGTGTGTGTGTGTGCGTGTGTGTGTCACAGTATGTGTGTGTGTGTGTGCGTGCGCTTGTGTGTGCGTGCGTGCGTGTGTGCGCGCTTGTGTGTGCGTGCGTGCGTGCGCGCGTGCGCGCGTCTGTACTTGTGTGCGTGTGTGCGTCAGTGCGAGCGTGTGTGTACTTGTGTGCGTGCGTGTGTGTGTAATAATGGAATCAAAACTGATGAAATCTTGACATGGATTTTGTCTTAGAATGTCACGTGCACTCACAGACTACACCTCAACATTGTGCACAGCGAGAAAAGCCCAGTCCTCGTCTAGACTGTCATATTTCTCAGCCACGGTACGTGTAAAACTTGGTATCCTGGTCCTGTGAAGTCTTGGCTAACCCTGTGTCCTTGAAATATTGAAGGTTGCAGTTACATGTATCGAGTACCCCCCCCCCCCCCCCTGCCTGTTGACCTGCACGGTTCTTACTCACCCGCAGTGCAGCCACTTTCAACACCCTCGTTCAATCGGTCGCGTACTTTTCCTTGCCCAACGTGCCTCTCCAAAGAGGTTATAAATAGCCTGGACAGTAACCAGTGTAATTGCTAGTGTAACTGCAATAAATGGGGATTACAAATTAATCGCGAAAAAACAAAGGTGATAGTTTTCTCCAAGCACGAACCCATACTCCCCCTCTTCTTCAAAATTGGCGATGCCATAATCAATACTATAAATATCTCGGCATCATATTCAATAAACGCGGAGACATGAAAATGGCACAGAACCATCTCTCCCGACAAGGGAGCAAAGCTCTGCACTCGCTCAAACGAGCAGTACGAACAAAGAACATAAGTGTCCCAGTAATGGCGAAACTCTTTGATACATTAGTTGCACCTATTCTGACCTTTGGCTCTGAAATTTGGCTCCCTTACTGCAAAGATATAAACTTAAAGGACACGCAGAACCTTGAGAATAATCTCCTTGAAAAATGTATAACGACTGTCCTTCCGCATGAAAACGTACACATGAAATTCTGCAAGCAACTTTTAGGAGTACACAGAAAATCAATGAATCTCCCAGTACTGGCTGAATTGGGCAGATTTCCGATCAGCACAAAAATATTGGGACAGATCATATCATTTTGGTTACACATCATGGAATCTGACCAACATGGGCTTCTTCGGAAAACTTACTCAAGCCTTCTCTCACAAGAACATAAAGAGGAAAATAAATGGCTCTTATTTGTACGCGAGTTCCTGACTTCCTCAGGCTTCAAACACGTGTGGCAAAACCAAAGCACAATACACCCGGCAAGACTGAAACACGCGCTAACAAAACATGTAGAAACTCAATTTGTCAGGCTCTGGAGGACAAAAAAAGAAGGAAACTCCTCTAAACTACAGTTTTACAAGGGAGTGTCACACGACTACTCTCTACAACCCTATCTTTTGCTAACACAAGAACACAGACAGGCTATGAGCAAACTACGTATAAGTGCCCATGACTTAGAAATCGAAAAGGGCAGATACACGGGAACACCAAGGGAGGAAAGAATATGCAGAAACTGTGGAGTGGTGGAGGATGAACTTCACTTCCTTGATTCATGTACAATGTATGCTCATCTCAGGCAACAGTTATTACCGAATACTTCCACCGGCAGTGGTGAAATAAGAGTCAGTTCTCTGTTTACTGACAGCGACATCCAAAGGCAATTGGCAAAATATGTGTACGATTGTTTTCAACTACGCAGATGCAATGCGTCTTCCGACTGTCCTCAATAACCTATGCTCATCTTCAGGTCCTCTTTGTTCACCCTGTTCCACTTGGTTTTGTATTACATGTATGTTATGTTATATTGCTATTTTTCCTGTACTTATGTATCTTGAATGTGTCAATAGGCTATGTGCTTTAATGACAATAAATTCTGATTCTGATTCTGATTCTGATTCTGATTCTGTAGGTGCCCCCTGCAGTAGCAGAGTTCAGTGTTACCTTTACAACTCACACATCAAAGCCAATTCCCGGCCCCGTGCTTACCTGTTCAGCCAGTCAGTACATTCAGAGCGACACCTAGCGCTAAATGAAGACATAGCACGAGGTCTTGCTTGCATCAAGGCGTTAAGCTACACGTGGTGGCCAGCTTGGAACAGTTTCAACACTGGACGTATATACAACTCACTTCCCGAAGTTTCCCACTGTAAGCAATATGTAAATAGGACAATCCGGATTTGTACAAATTCTTGATTTCTACTGGCCGCTAGGAAGAATGAGGGTCCTCATTTCTCCTAGGAAGAACAAGGATCTGCATTTGTACTTGATATTTTCCATGAATAACTGGGATCCTTGTTTCTCATAGGAAAAACAAGGATCCGCGTTTGTCCTAGGACAATTCTGGATTGTCCTGGATACTCCGTTTGTCCTGTGACATATACATGTAGCTCGGCGGTACACCACTCAGGAAAGTGGAAAGCAACTGCCTGTGTGCAATAATTATTGTACATACCGTAATACACAAGAGCTCACAACCTGCGACAGTGCATGTAGCGTCAGGCATGAAAATTGAAAAAAAAAAATACGTAGCGCCAAGTTTCGCAGGCGCATAGCGCCAAGTTTCGCAGGCGCGAAGCACCAAGACTTTCAGGGGGGTCCGGGGGCATGCCCCCCCCGGAATTTTGTTTTTCAAGGGTGCAATTTGGTGCAATCTGGGGCTATCTGAGCCTTAAAATTGGATTCAAACATGGCCCCAAAACTATTTTACTATAACTATGACTAGGAAAAAAAAAAAAAAAGAAAAAAAAAAGAAAAAAAAAAAGGAAAAATACGGAAAAAAACCAAAAAAAAACGGTTTATTTTTTTAAAAAATACGGAAAATACGGAAAATACGGAGAATTTTCATGCCTGTAGCGTGTTGCGAGGCTGAGACTCATTCAAGTTTGAAACGAATTGTTTCTATTTTTATAAAATCCTGAGTTAAACGCAGTGATCTAAAGGCAAAGTAAAACGCGACTACCTTACCACAACCAAACTAACCAGAGATGGTCGTTTGCAACTGTTTAGTGCGACGGTTTTAATACAGCTGGCTGCATTCAGCTTTGCTGGGTGGTGTTTCTATTACGTCTAGTTGGAATGAGTGAGATAGCCTCCTGGCAGACAACGAAAGTGTGTGTCTGAAGCGTCACTTTGTGATAGTGAAACCTCAAGGTAAGGCCAGAGACACGAAAGACAACAGAGAGTAAGATAAAGGTCATGAAAATGTCATGAGTGAAAGTTCACATGCTCATACCCAGCGTTGACCACGCGACAGCTACCACACTGACACAAATAGTATAAGTGGTAAAGTGAAATAGTACACGACTGACAGACTACGAAACTTTAAGACAAACAAACAAACAACCCAAAACACCAACAACAAAAACAAACAAAGGAAAAAGAAACGAACAATGTTTTGGTCTTTGCAATCAAACATTCAAAATGATATTCTTGTGCTTGAACAAGATTGACATTTTAAATCTGTATCGCCAAGTAAATTTCGCTCTTACGACTCACCTCTAGCAAGGCCTGCTTGTCGACCAGCTCGACCGGGTCTGTCTGCAGGCTGTCGTCACTGGGTCCTGCTGCAGTGTCCTCCCACTGCTGTGCAGCATCCTGTGAGTGCTGCAGGGAGTCTGGCAGCGAGTGCTGCAGTGACGTCACACACTGGTGTTTCTTCTTCAGCCACTTGCGTACGTTGAGCAGCGCGGCGTTCAGAGTGCTCAGCTCGCGCTCCGGGCTCGTGGCCAGGTCTGCACACACACACCATTCGTGCCATCATTTCATTTCATTTCATTTTCATAACTTTATTGTCCCATCGCTAGGAAATTCGGGTCGCTTCCTCCCAGTGGAAAGCTAGCAGCAACAGAGTCGCACTACCCAGGTGTCTGCGTGTTTAGGTGTATTCAGCCACCTGCACTTATAGCAGAATGACCGACGTCTTTTACGTGCCAAAGTGGTGACAACATGGATACCGTCCCTGAGTCTGCACCAGTGTCCGTCCCGGCCCGGATTCGAACCTGCGACCATAGGATCACAAGTTCAGTGCTCTACCAACTGAGCTACCGGGCCCCATCAAGAGACAATCATCAATAAAGGAAACATTTGTCAGGCTAGGATGAGCACAAAACCAGACATGTTTCCAGTTCATTGAAAAGTCAAAGGAATTGGTTAGACATAACTACCCTTTACGAAAAGCATCAAACACAGACATAAAGGACTGAACCATCAACACCACTCAAATAAGACTACGATCAAACGCAAAAAAGAATCATGTCATTGCTCATGAATGATGGATTCATCAACGAGTCTTTGAAGGGACTTGTCTGCCCGTGTTCTGTTAGTGTACTTTGCCAATCATTCTGCATGCTGTCGAGTCGACTTTTTCTTTCTTTTTGCCAAAGACTGCTGGTTTCTGATGTCAGCTATTGTGTCTATCTTCTGTATTTGGCTAACGTGAAAGCGACCTGCCTGGTTGCCATTAAAGGGGACTATGGTTAAAGTGTCTACCCCGGTATGAAACTGGTTATTTGGCCACTTCGCGACCAGCGACGAAAGCATGTATCACATTGTGACGAAATGACCAGCCTGGACACCCTGTGACCGTAGCGTGACAGGAACGCACAGCATGGCACCGCACTTTACTCGACCAATGATGATCGTAACTTATGCAATGTTTTAAGAATATAGGACGCGCTATCAGAGAAACTAAGGCACCTACTGCTAGGATAGTTCCACCCAGACAATATCTCTGTTCCACCTTGTAACTGGGGCTGACCACGCGTGTTTGTGCATGTTGCAGGGCATGTTGCAGGGCAAATGTGCAAACACAGCAGATTTATATATTCCGTCTCTTCGCCTCCACGATTTGCAACTGCTGCATTGCGTCGGAGCAACACGTTTAGGTCTTCACGGGTAGGGCGGAGTTGTGGACGCTCGCTACAGCTCGCCATCAAGCACAACCATCAACCCTTTCAATCCGTATTCATTTTGGTCACATTCTAACCCGTGGAGAGGTACACAGAGAGCTATTCAATGATGCTTTGGGTTTCACGGGAGTGCACTATTAATCGCGGTGTTTGTATTGCTGTGAGCCTAAGTAATACAAAGGGGTTCAGCCTGGTTCAACATCAGTTTCTTTAAACAGGTGACGGAAAAAGTCAACCAAGAGATAAAGGCAGATATTGCTTCAAAACGAATGAATAATAAATGAATGCCGGGGAAATAGAGACGTAACGAAAGTGTATATATTTGAGCTACAGCCGGGTCAGATGTATAGTATACATATGTAGTTACAAAAACATGGGCCAAACGTATAAAACAAAGTAAACGAACAAGAAAAAAGAAAAAGACAACCTGCTACAAAAACAACACCAACGGTGACGACAACAGAAGGTACGATAAAAACACCAGCAATTCACATTTGCACGACACAACCTGGCCGTTGAACTTCGAATTGTACTAGCACAATTTAATGTTTTACTTAAAAGGGATAATACCGGAGACAAAAGGCCCTCAGTTCGCTTCTTAAGTTATACTATAGGATTCTGCGTTACAATTAATACTAGCGCGCAGGAGGACTGCCTTCACTTCCCCAAAGCAAGGTTTGTAAAAGCTTAATTCAATGTCGTAAAATAGGCGGCGCTTCTTGACTACTTTTAGTTTCCAACACCCGAGAGATGAAGCGCCCTGAAGCGCATTCACTCACTTTGATTTAATCAATTATCATACTGGCGGTGCGTATTTAAGCAAATCGTGCTATGTGCGTTAAATTAAGTTACAGTGGATTCTACAGATTCTTCAGATTCGTCAAATACGCCAGAAAATCACTCCCCCCTCCCCCCCCCCTCCAAACCGTCAGATAAATAGTATTCCTTGAACTTGTCAAACTGATGACGGGGGGACAGTGTTCCACCACAAGCTTATCAAGACACATGTTGCTTGACCTGCTTATGCTTTATGCTTCTACTGATTGGCAGACTGGCAGGAAGTTCGACCGAACGGTGCCTGGAAAATTGTTCTATCATCAGATTGCACTCGCAATTTCAAACCCTATGCAGGACGATTTTAAATATTTTACCTGTGCTGCGTCAGCGTCTTTTGAGGGATGAGTCAGCCAGCCACGTGCAAACTGTCCACGTGTCAGTCAATTCAAAGCTTTTCTGTCAGATCCACAAGACCATCGATCGTTTTAAAAGCAAGGAAGCGTGGCGGTACACAGAGCGTGAAGCGTGCACAGGGTGGCTGTCACAGACCTGTGTGTGGGTGTGAGGCACATATATAGCGTGGATAGTGCAGCCTGGTATTCCTGGCCAGGCCTGGAGGCAGTATGCTGTGAGTACCTGGGTAAACACCCGTCACACTGCCTGGTCGATATTGCTACCTGGTCCTGCACTATTAGGTTACCTGACGCGACCTCTCTCTCTCTCAGTCTCTCTCTCTCTCTCTCTCTCTCTCTCTCTCTCTCTCTCTCTCTCTCTCTCTCTCTCTCTCTCTCTCTCTCTCTCTCATTTCTAACGTTCGCGTACTGATTCTCTGTGTGTGTGTGTGTGTGTGTGTGTGTGTGTGTGTGTGTGTGTGTGTGTGTGTGTGTGTGTGTGTGTGTGTGTGTGTGTGTGTGTGATTTTCACGGATGTATCAAAGTTGTCCGTGCTAAAAAAATACATTTTGCCTTCTGCTGTTTACCTTCCCTCCCCCAAAAAACACACACAAACAAAACCCACACACAAAACGCAATAAAAACAAGTATTGACCTTAACGGGTAATATGGGTCTATGCTGTAACACACCATCATCATAGACAGTCATCTTCACAGAACAGCGGGACAGTGTCAGGTCCGATATAGCGGGGTCCCTAGAGAGGGCAGAGAGCGGGACGTATTACTGTAACACACCATCATCATAGACAGTCATCTTCACAGAACAGCGGGACAGTGTCAGGTCCGATATAGCGGGGTCCCTAGAGAGGGCAGAGAGCGGGACTTGTTGCTGAAACACGCCATCACCGAGCCATGATCGATGCGATGGCTTCTCCCCGCCTTGTCCGCCTGGCCATCCGGGTATTGCAGGATGAATGAATGATGGGGAACATGGTCATAGCGGGGCGGCTGGGTACACATGTCTCTAATGTACCCGCTGTTATGGGTGAAATGGACAACTGTGGATGATACTTTGATGTAGAATGTGGCAGGATTGTTACAGTGCTAAGCCCGGATGCCAAACGTGACGAGCTGTTTGCACAGTTAATTAATCGTGTTTCCCTCCTCGGAAGCACCACCCCCCCCCAGAAAAAACCCAAACCTCCCAAAACCAACTAAACAACAAACAAAGAATTAAACAAATATGCAACCAACCCCTTTGTCCTCCCCTTCCTCCCATTAAACGAACAAAGAAACAACCACCACATCCCCCCAAGGTCAACAACAAACAAACACCAAAGCAATGAAAACAGGGGTTTTTGTTAAAAAGAGACACACACAAAAAAAAAACAACCTCACACACTCTCTTTTGGATAACAAACTGAATAAGTGGAAGCATAGTTTCTAGTCTTTCCAAAATGTTTACAGAAACTGACAGAGGGCGCAGAGAGCAGACGCCATCGTCGCAGCATCTCTCACTGGAATCGGAAACAGTCCTTATTAAATGCCCGGATGTTGGAGCACTCTACTATCACGTACTAGTGACCATCTTTAATCAAAGAACTAGTGACCATCTTTAATCAAATAAGGTTGGCGTGACTACAACACGTCAAGGACTATATGCTGGGCATCCTGCCTTCTCACGCACTGTTGCTAGGCAACAAGTCGCAGACCTCAGGCCGGAAATGTGTGACTTTAATCACACCGATATGTCTAAAGTGTTGACAAACTGACTTGATTAAGAATCAATATATGAATAACGAACACCACTGATTTTGCAGATGATGAGGTAAAACTGACACCAAGGTTCTGTCAAGCTGATTTGGGGCTTCCGTTTATCCCCGGACTGGAAAATCAAAACCGACTTTTGTGAAAATGTTACTTGTTCTGAGTGCTCCTCTGATTTTCCAACAAAATACCCCCAACCACACGCACGCACGCACGCACGCACGCAAACACACACACACGCAAACGCACACACACAAACACTCACACTCATATACACACACACACACACTCATATACACACACACACACACACATATATATATATACTATAGTAAACATCGGTATGTGAAATCTCCATCATCCACCCACCACACGCCTTCAAGTTGTTGAATAAACACTGTTTAAACCACACGCCTCAACAATCATGTCAGGGAATGGAGGCAAGGGGAAGGGGGCTGGGGGGGGGGGGGGGGGGGGGGGGGGGATGGGGTAGCAGAAAGACATGACAAGAACTGAGTCAGCGTGAGCAATCTGGGCAGAGAACTGCCAGTGGGTGGGGGGGGGGGGGGGGGTGAACGTGAGGTGTGAATAGCGCTGACCAGCAGACGACCTCTGCAGTGACCAGACAATCGATCAGTACTGGACCCTGACTGTCCAAGGCCCGGTCAGTCTCACACTGACTGTCCCCCGGTCAGTCTCACACTGACTGTCCCCCGGTCAGACTCACACTGACCACACACAGCAAGCAGTGCTCGCCTTACACCCCGTCCACTCACTACAAATTAAACGGATACTATTGATCTCGCCGCGTTGGAGGAGAATCTCTGGCTAATTTGACTAATTTAATTCATTTGGGAAATCCAGTGTACCGTAATGTAGACGCACATGGCACACTCTATTAACTGCACATGGCACGATTTGCACCAAAAAGCAGCACAGGCATGCTCTATTAACTGCACATGGCACGATTTGCACCAAAAAGCAGCACAGGCATGCTCTATTAACTGCACATGGCACGATTTGCACCAAAAAGCAGCACAGGCATGCTCTATTAACTGCACATGGCACGATTTGCACCAAAAAGCAGCACAGGCATGCTCACTAATTAATTACATCAAAGAGAAGGAATGAACAAGCGCTGCATCTCTCCTGTGCTGAAGTTCAAAAATAGTACCGAACCGGTTCACGTTAGTTGCGCCACCAGGGACCCAGCGGCCCTGGTAACTGACAACATCGAGTCGACTGGTCAAGGGAAATATATAACCAAATTCTCACACAAGAGTGCACTTTTCATTGAATGTTTCAACAACTTTTCTTCTTTCTTTTGGTTTTGCAAAGTGAAGACAGTCTTGCTGCAAGATGCCGTTATTTCTAACCCTGAACCTCATCGTAAAACTTTCAAAGCGACCTGAAAGCAATTTCCCTAAGATAGTATCCCTTTAACACCTGGCGACAAACGGTGGAAACAGAACTGAAGACCCTGAACCATAGGTGGGGTGCCATCTTGAGACTCGTCCAGAACAGACAGGAGTGGAGGTCCTTTGTTGCTACCCTATAAATGATGCCAACCGGTATAACGGGCAGCAAGGAAGTAAGTATCCCTTTAAAGCCTAAGACACTTTGGCCTTGTCTTGTCAGTGATCGCTTGTCCGGCTAACAATCACCGGCAAACATCATCGCTTGACACTCTATTCACTTACAGAGTTGTGCCTTGAATACCCTAGCCTCGTTAGAGACTGCTGCTGGTCAGTTTCACAATCACCACACATAGTCCGACAAACTTCATCGCTTGACACTCTATTCACTCTCTGTACATCGTTGTGCCTTGACCACTTTGGCCTTGTTATTGACAATGACGACTATAAGTCCGGCAAGTAGCATCACTTTGCACTGTGGTCAATAGAGCGTCGTGCTTTGACAGTACATGCAGTGGAACCTTACTTTAAAGACCTTTTTTTTGTTTGT
>NC_090261.1:63652410-63664910 GCF_037325665.1 Littorina saxatilis
CTCAAAATGGGGAGAAAAAACCCAACCTTGTTTGCAATTTACACTGCATTAATATTGTGGCAGTTCATGGCAAGCACATTACTCCCGACTGAAGACAACACGCGGGTTTGCTCCCGCAATACAATAACATTAGCTGCAGCAGATAAGAGACAAACACACCGCCGATTGATAGCAGCTTTTTCCTATGTGTACCAAACTTTCTCCACAGAAAGCACAAACAACGGTCTATCTTGCGCGTCTTTCTTTGTAACGTCACGTTCCGTCTTGTAAAAAGCAGGATGTTTATATCAACAGATTACGGACGGTTAGTTTACACCACAAACTCGTGGCCATCTCAAACTCCAACCGACAGAAAATGGTTGCAATACGTCTGAGCGAAAAGCACATGGGGAAGGGAACTCGGGCAGAACAGACCGACCAGTCACCTCTTTCTTCTTTCCGTTGCCTGCGACTCCCATGTACACTCGTGTTTTTGCATGATAGATTTGTTTATGTTTTCTTCTTTTTAACGTGTATGATGTCCATATTATTGGATATTTGCTCAACCAAGCGAGGTTAACGTAGCAATTTGACAAAATAGAAACAAACAAGCTAAGCAAAACGGAACTTGTGAGAGTTTTAACTATTACAGACTATCATCTCATGACAATTCATACTTGAGATTATTTGCTACGATACTTGCAGAGTAAAAGATAATACTCACATATTTGACTGTAGCGCTCGTATCGGGCCTCGTAAGGTTCGTGGTCGTGACGGTCATAGCCAGAGACAGGTGAAGACCGCTTCAAACCGTCCGTAGAGCGCGCACCGCCGTGGCCGTTGTGACAGACGACAGTGTTGTCCGACTTGCTTCTCAGGTGCTGGCGCCCCCGACTGGAAGCAGACGACCATTTGCGACTAAAGGGGAAAAACCCTTGTCGACTTGTTGTTGGGGAGGAGTTGCTCCCCTTTTTGACGCCAAAAAGTTGCGAAAGGCTCGGCATGGTTATGCGAGGGAAAGAAAATGCTTACACTCGGTATTTTTCCGAAAGGTGAGTAACTTGGGGGGGGGGGGGGGGGTTGTGGACAGTTAGGGGTGGGGGAAGGGGTGGTTTGTGGACAGTTAGGGGTGGGGAAGGGGGAGGGTGGTGTGACCTGGGCTGGGTGTCAGTTATGGAAAGCCGTTTGGCTCATAACCATTACACGCGTAATAAAAAATAAATACACGCGTAATAAATGATTAATACGCGTGTAATAAATGATTAATGCGCGTGTAATAATCATTTTTTACGCGTGTAAGAAATGATGAAATACGCGTGTAATAACTATTTCATGCGCGTGTAAGAAATGATTAAATACGCGTGTAATAAATATTTCATGCACGTGTAAGAAATGATTAAATACACATGCAGGAAATAGTTTATACGCGTGTAAGAAATGATTAAATGCACGTGGAATAAAAATGTCATACACGTGTACGAAATGATTAAATACACGCGTAATAAATATTTCATGCGCGTGTAAGAAATATTTAATACACGCGTAATAAATATTTTATGCGCGTGTAAGAAATAATTAATACACGCGTAATAATCATTTCATGCGCGTGTAAAAAATATTTAATACACGCGTAATAAATATTTCATGCGCGTGTAAGAAATAATTAATACACGCGTAATAATCATTTCTTACACGCGTATGAAATAGTTATTACACGTGTATTTAATCATTATGCTATTCCATAGCATAAGAAAAAAGATAAATTACACGCGCATGAATCATTTATTACACGCGTATTAATCATTTATTACGCGTGTATTTATTTTTTATTACGCGTGTAATGGTTATGAGCCAAACGGCTTTCCATAGTCAGTCCATGGAAGGTCACGTGGTTCAGGCGTCAGGTGCTGTGACGTCAGGCAGGCCTCTCATCGTGAAGACCTTGCGCTGCAGCGTCTGAAACAGCGACCAACACGTTGTAAGTCAGTCAGTTGCTCATCTGATACGTAAAGGAATAATACCTTAAAAGGCCATCAGATAGCTTCCAAACTGTTACAGCATAAGATTGTGTGTTACAAATAATGCTACCTCGCAGGAGAACTGCCGTCGGCTTTGCTCGTCAGTGCAAGCATATTAACAACTTTACCTGTCACCAACACCAACACCGTGACAAATGCTCCTACAGCATGCTATGTACCATCAGCTGCTGGTTGGCACATTCTCATTTGCAGGGAGTGCTACATTTTGACAGCCTGTGAATTTTGTGTAACTTTTGTAGCTTGCTTTGACTGACAATATCATCCCCAAACAAATTTGCAGTGACTTCACAGTTCTTCACAGCGATAGATTCACAGTAATGTGCAGTGACGTTTATGCTTTAACAAACCACCAACGTATACTGAATTTGTTGTGATTTATGAACTGTGACCGTAAATCCCCAATAAATGGCAGCGATTTTACACTTAGCCATTTTCAATTCAATGTGTTTAGTCTGATAAAAAACCCACACACAACAACAAACAAACACACAACAACAACAAAGAAAACAAAGTGCAAGCCCTAGACTGTGACACCATACTCCAACATTGCAGGAGACGTCTCTATGCAGTCAGTGCTCGTTGTTCCTTTCTCTGAGTGCTTACTGTCATCAGAGTGCTCAACTTCAGAGTGCTCAACATCAGAGTCCTTAACATCAGAGTGCTCAACAACTGAGTGCTCAACATCTGAGTGCTTAACATCCGAGTGCTTAACATCCGAGTGCTCAACATCAGAGTGCTCAACATCAGAGTGCTTAACATCTGAGTGCTCAACATCTGAGTGCTTAACATCAGAGTGCTCAACATCAGAGTGCTCAACATCTGAGTGCTCAACATCAGAGTGCTTAACATCAGAGTGCTTAACATCAGAGTGCTCAACATCTGAGTGCTCAACAACTGAGTGCTCAACAACTGGGTGCTCAACATCTGAGTGCTTAACATCAGAGTGCTCAACATCAGAGTGCTTAACATCTGAGTGCTTAACATCAGAGTGCTCAACATCAGAGTGCTCAACATCAGAGTGCTCAACAACTGAGTGCTTAACATCTGAGTGCTTAACATATGAGTGCTCAACATCAGAGTGCTCAACATCAGAGTGCTCAACATCAGAGTGCTCAACATCAGAGTGCTCAACATCAGAGTGCTCAACATCAGAGTGCTCAACATCAGAGTGCTCAACATCAGAGTGCTTAACATCAGAGTGCTCAACATCTGAGTGCTCAACATCAGAGTGCTTAACATCAGAGTGCTTAACATCAGAGTGCTCAACATCAGAGTGCTCAACATCTGAGTGCTCAACATCTGAGTGCTTAAATAGCTAGTCTTAATAGGGGGGTACCACTGTAGACGAGACTTAAGCCGGACTACAAGCATAATTATAATATTACATCATGTCACACCGGGCCACTGTAGACGAGACTTAAGCCGGACTACAAGCATAATTATAATATTACATCATGTCACACCGGGCCACTGTAGACGAGACTTAAGCCGGACTACAAGCATAATTATAATATTACATCATGTCACATGACCGGGCCACTGTAGACGAGACTTAAGCCGGACTACAAGCATAATTATAATATTACATCATGTCACATGACCGGGCCACTGTAGACGAGACTTAAGCCGGACTACAAGCATAATTATAATATTACATCATGTCACACCGGGCCACTGTAGACGAGACTTAAGCCGGACTACAAGCATAATTATAATATTACATCATGTCACATGACCGGGCCACTGTAGACGAGACTTAAGCCGGACTACAAGCATAATTATAATATTACATCATGTCACATGACCGGGCCACTGTAGACGAGACTTAAGCCGGACTACAAGCATAATTATAATATTACATCATGTCACATGACCGGGCCACTGTAGACGAGACTTAAGCCGGACTACAAGTATAATTATAATATTACATCACTATGTCACACCGGGCCACTGTAGACGAGACTTAAGCCGGACTACAAGCATAATTATAATATTACATCATGTCACATGACCGGGCCACTGTAGACGAGACTTAAGCCGGACTACAAGCATAATTATGATATTACATCATGTCACATGACCGGGCCACTGTAGACGAGACGTAAGCCGGACTACAAGCATAATTATAATATTACATCATGTCACACTGGGCCACTGTAGACGAGACTTAAGCCGGACTACAAGCATAATTATAATATTACATCATGTCACACCGGGCCACTGTAGACGAGACTTAAGCCGGACTACAAGCATAATTATAATATTACATCATGTCACACCGGGCGACTAACAGAAAAAAGCACCCCGCTTTTTCAACCATTTATTTCAGACACTAGTGATATTCCAGTCAGGTTCAAAAACTGTCGTGCTCACTCGCTGACTGACAGCTAGCCGCCTGACAGCTAGGCGCCTGACTGACGGGGACACTGAGGTTGAAATCTGACAGACTCATGCGCTGGCACACTCTCCATTCCATCAGTCACAACCGTCAAAACGTATGGTCTACCTTTGAATTTCAAATCAAGGCGGGACTGAAATTAAAAGAGAACGCTTGTTTACTACATTGTCAATCAATCAATTAATATGAGGCTTATATCGCGCGTATTCCGTGGGTACAGTTCTAAGCGCAGGGATTTATTTATTCATTTCTTTATGCAATTTTTATCGCGCACATATTCAAGGCGCAGGGATTTATTTATGCCGTGTGAGATGGAATTTGTTTTACACAATACCGTGATCACGCATTCACATCGGCCAGCAGATCGCAGCCATTTCGGCGCATATCCTACTTTTCACGGCCTATTATTCCAAGTCACACGGGTATTTTGGTGGACATTTTTTCATCTATGCCTATGCCAGGAAAGACCCTTTTGTCAATCGTGGGATCTTTAACGTGCACACCCAAATGTAGTGTACACGAAGGGACCTCGGTTTTTCGTCTCATCCGAAAGACTAGCACTTGAACCCACCACCTAGGTTAGGAAAGGGGGGAGAAAATTGCTAACGTCCTGACCCAGGGTCGAACTCGCAACCTCTCGCTTCCGAGCGCAAGTGCGTTACCATTGTAGGGCTTACATGTATCTCACAGTGTCAGTGAACGCTTTGTGCACGTGGCGTCCAACAAGATAAATACATCCATCCTGACCTCAGGTCAAAATGTCTAATGAGTTCAGCTCATTCTCTCCTTCACAGGATGCCTTGAGTTTCCTTGTCTGGCAAGGAAACCGATTTTTGGCTCACGTAAGTGTAGCCTATGCGATCGTAACTTTGTCTGTCTGTGCGTGCGTGTGTGTGTGTGTGCGTGTGTGCGTGCGTGTGTATGTCTGTGGTAGAAACTTTAACATTTCGTCATTTGAAGACGTCACATTATGACGTAAGAGGGTTAGACGTCACGCGAAGGAATTACTGAAAGTCTCGGTCATTGTTATTTTGAGCGGGCCGAGACTAGTTGGCAGTCGTGTCCCTGTAAGTAGGCTACATGCAGACAAACAGATCTAGATCTAGTGTCTCGCTTTCTTGCACAGTGTCACCTATGCTTACTGTGTGTGTGTGTGTATGTGTGTATGTATGACGGAGTGATTGAGTTTGTGTTTGTCGATTTCTTACGTGAGCCTTGAAGTCTTCGCCTCTTGTTTTAACATATGTAGATCTTTTCGTAATGTGTTTTGGATATAAGCAGATTCGCGATCGTCGATAATGATTTTTCATGGTGTTGTGTAATTTTTAAATTACAAAGGAATTGATATGTAAGACAGTTTCAAGCGAGCTATTTTTCGCGGCTGTATTTACTGTGCAAACAACTCTAAATATGGCAAAAGTGTCACGTGATAATCAACCGTTTGGTTTCAGCGCTCGCTGGAGCAGACGATTTTTTGACAGTGATGCAACCATATATTACGGTCTCCTTCCGGCAGCAGTCCCACAATTTCGACTTGTTTTGACCTTAGAACGATGTCTTTATCATAACTGTGAAGAACAGAACGGAGATCACTGTCGAAGTTGGCCAACTTTGAATATGCAATCATTTTCGTCTCGCGAACACTGCTCGAGAACAACATATGGGAGATAACTCTGTATTTTTGGTTTGATAGATTCGCGTAGGACTTTAGCGTTCGGTCCGCAGAGAGATAACTGGCGATAGCCGATGAGCGATGACTGATCAGAATGAAATACATCATCACGTGTAAACTTCACATTCAACATGGATAGCGAAAGGTCGATGTAAAGTAAAACAAGTCGCGTAAGGCGAAAATACAACATTTAGTCAAGTAGCTGTCGAACGCACAGAATGAAACTGAACGCAATGCCATTTTTCAGCAAGACCGTATACTCGTAGCATCGTCAGTCCACCGCTCATGGCAAAGGCAGTGAAATTGACAAGAAGAGCGGGGTAGTAGTTGCGCTAAGAAGGATAGCACGCTTTTCTGTACCTCTCTTCGTTTTAACTTTCTGAGCGTGTTTTTAATCCAAACATATCATATCTATATGTTTTTGGAATCAGGAACCGACAAGGAATAAGATGAAAGTGTTTTTAAATTGATTTCGACAATTTAATTTTGATAATAATTTTTATATATTTAATTTTCAGAGCTTGTTTTTAATCCAAATATAACATATTTATATGTTTTTGGAATCAAAAAATGATGGAGAATAAGATGAACGTAAATTGGGATCGTTTTATAAATTTTTATTTTTTTTTACAATTTTCAGATTTTTAATGACCAAAGTCATTAATTAATTTTTAACCCACCAAGCTGAACTGCAATACCGAAGTCCGGGCTTTGTCGAAGATTACTTGACCAAAATTTCAACCAATTTGGTTGAAAAATGAGGGCGTGACAGTGCCGCCTCAACTTTCACGAAAAGCCGGATATGACGTCATCAAAGACATTTATCAAAAAAATGAAAAAAACGTTCGGGGATTTCATACCCAGGAACTCTCATGTCAAATTTCATAAAGATCGGTCCAGTAGTTTAGTCTGAATCGCTCTACACACACACACAGACAGACACACACACACACACACACACGCACACACACACGCACGCACATACACCACGACCCTCGTCTCGATTCCCCCCTCTACGTTAAAACATTTAGTCAAAACTTGACTAAATGTAATAAAAACAGAAATGGAGGGATTGGGGTTGGTAAGAGATGTGCTCTTTGTGAGTGATTGAGGAGGGGGGGGGGGGGGGGGATGGGAGTGGAGGTGGAGAGGAATCAGTACCGGGAACAGAGATGGGAGATGAGGATTGTCACGGTGGGGAACAACAGCACTCTCACCTTTTCTGTATTCTATGACCGGAGTCCTGTATTTCATTGCCTGGCTCAGTAGTGAAATCTCTCACCGGCCACTAGTTTTACACAAAGCAAAACGGGATCGCTCAATCAAAAAGTGATCTGTAGGTATGCACACAGACACAGGACAGTCCTGGTAGTGTTGAAATCACGCCAACATTCCGCACATAGCGGGCTGGCCTGACGAGGTCACACTCTGTCACACCTGCAGGCCGCCATCACCTGTGTTGCCCCGGGCAACCACCACTATCCACCGACATCACATATAACGGTCTCCGTTACATCCCACTTCCTGACACAAGACACTAGACCAGCTAACGGCTTTTGTAACTCGCTGCTAGTTTAGAAAAACTTCACTTCGTGCGCTTTTTATTCTAACAAAATGTCTAAATCACGCCCCCAAAAAGTTGGCATTGCGCTAATAAATGAGAATGTTGAACAGTATCACACTGCAAGGCATCTCACTCTCAGTGTACATGCCGGTTTAAATCTCTCTTCTCAATCATTAGGCACTAGGCCAGCTAACGTTTTTTGTGTGTACAAATATTGCTTGACCAGAGAAAACAGCAAGATTTTCAACACCAACTAACAATTTCCGTTCGCCGGGTATAACGGCTTAGTTTGGCAATTAGAGCGGAATAATGAACAGTGTCACATAGCAAGAAATGGAAATGTCCCGTGGACGCAAGGCCAGGTAAGGGTTTTGGGTTTACAACGATCTTTTGCCTGACCAGAGAAGCTGGTAGGACTGTAAACGACAATAACGTAGTTCCCCGTCCCCCACCCCCCACCCCCATAATTTGGTCTTCTGGATTATTATTGTCATGTCCGCCATCATGAAGATTTGTGAAATGTTATATTGTTTTGGTCACGTCAAATCAGCTTTTGCTTGAGTTCGTGTCTTCATTGCACATTTTCAATCGTTCCATGTGATGTATTTTGTATAAAATGTTTAAACCAAACACCAACAACACGACTTCCTTCAGCTTGTGCGAAACAAGGCCTAGTTGGGTGTTGGGTTGGGATACTTTACAGTGTTACACACCAGGAAATCCAAAGCTTTGTTGAGATGTATGTGTGTTGAACATTCTCCTTGTTGTAAGAACTAGGAACAAATACTCTGGACGACGAGAGTTAAATGTGTTCAGATTCAATGTTGACATGGATTTAATTCATTACCTTGTCGAAGAATAATTGCACCTGTACAATGTGCTCAGTCTTAATAAGCTTTTGTTTGTTTGTTAAATTGTTTGTTTGTCTGTTTGTTTAATTGTTTGTCTGTTTGTTTGTTTGTTTGTTTGTTTGTTTAATTGTTTGTCTGTTTGTTTGTTTGTTTAATTGTTTGTTTGTTTGTTTAATTGTTTGTTTGTCTGTTTGTTTGTTTAATTGTTTGTTTGTTTGTTTAATTGTTTGTCTGTTTGTTTAATTGTTTGTTTGTCTGTTTGTTTGTTTAATTGTTTGTCTGTTTGTTTAATTGTTTGTTTGTCTGTTTGTTTGTTTAATTGTTTGTCTGTTTGTTTGTCTGTCTGTTTAATTGTTTGTCTGTTTGTTTAATTGTTTGTTTGTCTGTTTGTTTAATTGTTTTATACAGCGTTGCCGGAATCCTGTAATGGGAAGGCTGTTGTGCACAACGGTTTTTTAAAAGCGAAATAGATAGTATGATTGTCATCTCTCTCTCTCTCTCTCTCTCTCTCTCTCTCTCTCTCTTAAAAATTGATTTGATTTGATCTCTCTCTCTTTCTTTCTCTCTCTCTCTCTCTCTCTCTCTCTCTCTCTCTCTCTCTCTCTCTCTCTCTTCGTATCAGTCACACTGTCCCGCTCTCTGCCTCTCTCTCTGTCTTTGCTTCTGTCTGTCTGTCTGTCTGTCTGTCTCCCCTCATACGTCGGTAATATTTGCACTGTTTAAAATCATACAGATTTCTCATCATGAAGGAACATCAAAATGTATCAATATAGACATTGTCTTGCTTCGCGTTCACAAAGATCTGTCCCACCCTTGACTATAACAAACCGAGACCGAGACAGAGACAGAGACAGAGACAGAGACCGAGACAGAGACCGAGACAGACACAGAGAGAGAACGACAGAACGAGACAGAGACCGAGACAGAGACAGACAGAGAGACCGAGACCGAGACCGAGACCGGGAGACCGAGAGAGACAGAGACAGAGACAGAGACCGAGACCGAGACAGAGACCGAGACCGAGACCGAGACCGAGACCGAGACCGAGACAGAGACCGAGACCGAGACCGAGACCGAGACAGAGAGAGAGACCGAGACCGAGACCGAGACCGAGACCGAGACCGAGACCGAGACCGAGACCGAGACCGAGACAGAGACCGAGACCGAGACCGAGACCGAGACCGAGACCGAGACAGAGACCGAGACCGAGACCGAGACCGAGACCGAGACCGAGACAGAGACCGAGACCGAGACCGAGACCGAGACCGAGACCGAGACAGAGACCGAGACCGAGACCGAGACAGAGACAGAGACCGAGACCGAGACCGAGACCGAGACCGAGACCGAGACCGAGACCGAGACAGAGACCGAGACCGAGACCGAGACAGAGACCGAGACAGAGACAGAGAGAGAGAGAGAGAGAGAGACCGAGACCGAGACCGAGACCGGGAGACCGAGAGAGACAAAGACAGAGACCGAGACCGAGACAGAGACAGAGACCGAGACCGAGACCGAGACCGAGACCGAGACAGAGACAGAGACCGAGACCGAGACCGAGACAGAGACAGAGACCGAGACCGAGACCGAGACAGAGACAGAGACCGAGACCGAGACAGAGACCGAGACCGAGACCGAGACCGAGACCGAGACAGAGACAGAGACCGAGACCGAGACAGAGACCGAGACCGAGACCGAGACAGAGACAGAGACCGAGACAGAGACCGAGACAGAGACAAAGACAGAGACAGAGACAGAGACAGAGACAGAGACAGAGACAGAGAACATAGGAATGTCACGCGACACTCGAGTCAAGAAGCCACGTGGGGAGATAGGTAAGGAATTGTATACGTTCTAACAGGGACGAGCTCCATTTCTTCCAGTGTAGCAAAAGGTGAATAGGGACAATGAGAGAACACAGCGTGCTACCTGACAAACACAGGTAGGTTTTATGTCAGGTACAAACGATGTCGCGAGACACACAAAAGAATGGTGTCACAGACCTTCTGTCACCCTTAAGTATCACATGTTGTTTTTAGTCTACAACCAGTGACATGTGAAATTGCTTTTGGCCAACAGCAGTGAGAAGGGCAACGTGTGGTAGAAAGACAGGTGAAAACCGTTGTACATTGTGGACCTAAGAAGAACAAACTACACATCACCAAATGGAAACCCCCTCCACCCGCAACAAAGAGAAAAATTAAATCAAACAAGATCGATGAATATTTATATCAAGAGCATAGTCACAGGGCAAACGGAGGGTGTGTGTGTGTGTGTGTGGGGGGGGGATGTTCAGAACGCCGCAGGACACACGGACGAGGGCCACTCAGCAAAAACAAAAGTTCCGGAGGGTGTGTGTGAGTGTGTGTGTGTGTGGGGGGGGGGGATCCAGTCCAAACGAAAGATGTTAAAACTATGTAGGCCAGAGGAGAACCGGACTAACAAGTTGTCTTGTTTAGACACAAATCAAGCGTAGTAAATCTCTCATGCTTGTGATCTCCCGACTACGTAAAGCGATGCAGGGTTGTTTTGGTACGTCTCCCTGCAGCGGGACCTGAGCAATCGTGTGTGGCGGTGACTGAGGTCATAGAAAATGCAATCTACGTCTTTGTGTTTCGAAAAGTGCGCTGTATACCGATTATTTTTGCCTCGATGAGTGAAATGAATGTCGAAGGAGTAATTTGACCAAATGAAAAGAAAGTTAACAAAGTAATCTGACCGACTTGGTCCTCAAAGACTGCTCGTCTTTCCATAGCATGGTCCCGTTTAATAACGAAAACACACTTTGAATGGTGCAAATCCTAAAATCGTACTTCTAAGCGCCTCAGAAAACATTAACAAATACATAATTGTGTGAACAATGCCAAATCAAGTTCAGGAAACATTCCAACGAGTCCAAGACGTTGCTAAGATACCCTGACCTGTTCCAGTTAGTGTAGTCATTCCTACAACTCCTGCGTATCTTGTGGTGACAAAGTCTAGGCCAGGTGTCAGCTCTGAGGCGGTTGTCATTCACTCACAGATTTCGTTTCCTTTGAGAACTTGGTCACTTCATTGCAGCGTGTCAAGCCATGTAGGTAACTCAACTCTTTGTTCTGGGGCTGTGACATGAACTACCACGGGCACTCGGTTACCAAGATCTTAATGGCTTGAAAAATAAGAGGAAGAGAGAGAGAAAAAAAGAAGAAGATGGCATGACAGGGTGGTGAGAAATGAACATGACGTGAATCATACTACATGTACATGTAGTTGAATGCAACCAGTGTCTGCAGCCATACTTATCACGTCTACACCGATAAGACATGAAGCGGGCTCTGTCCTCAATCTCTGAAACACGCATACATCTCTGTCTACACACAGCCCACCGTGCGCTAGCTTCCCCTTATCTTATAGCAGATGTATGAAAAGTGTAATGATAAACATTCCTTACCGTGCTCTGAGGCGTGTGCATGTAAAAGTCTACTTTGGAATTTGGGACTTGCTGGTGTACGTTTGTAGCAATGTCTATTGCGACTGACGGGTGTGTGTTTGTCACCACGTGTAAGCCCTTGTGGTGACGCAAGGAAAGTGATACTTTTCCTGAGCAAACCTTTATGGTCCGGAAAAAGTGTCGATGACGAGTGGGAGGGTGTGAAACAGATCGATTCCTCCTGTTGTAACAGCTGACAACTTTTTATGATATTTATTGTCTGTTCCTTGTTATTTTTTTCAGTTTTGCTGTGTGTGTGTGTTGTAGTGTGTGTGTGTGTGTGTGTGTGTGTGTGTGTGTGCCGTATGTGTGTGAGTGTGTGTGTGTGTGTTTGTGTGTGTGTGACGGTGTGTGTGTGTTTGTGTGTGTGTGTGCGCCGCGCGCGTGTTTGTCTGTCTGTCAGTGCGTGCATGTGCGTTTGTGTGTCAGACGGGTCATGTAGACAGACAGATCGCTAAAGTGAGATGAACACACAAGTGCTAAGTGACACGCATTTGAACCAGTGTGTGCAGAAAATAGCAGAGAAAAATT
>NC_090261.1:63669910-63709910 GCF_037325665.1 Littorina saxatilis
TTGCTCCATGCTCCATACTACCTTGCTCCATGCTCCATACTACTTTGCTCCATGCTCCATGCTACCTTGCTCCATGCTCCATACTGCCTTGCTCCAAGCTCCATACTGCCTTGCTCCATGCTCCATACTACCTTGCTCCATACTGCCTTGCTCCATGCTCCATACTACCTTGCTCCATACTGCCTTGCTCCATGCTCCATACTACTTTGCTCCATGCTCCATACTACTTTGCTCCATGCTCCATACTGCCTTGCTCCATGCTCCATACTGCCTTGCTCCATGCTCCATACTACCTTGCTCCACGCTCCATACTAACTTGCTCCATACTGCCTCTCACTACCACTTACTGTGCCGGAGCTGCTGCTTGAAGCCAGGGCAGAGGTCATATACCGCCGTAAAATGTCAGGTAACGTAACCATCCGTTTGACCGATTGATTGATATGTCCATCTTATCATGGTTAAACACGGCTTTGGCCATCGCACACACTATCATAGCCGACAGAGACCTACTCTTGTTCATATCCTTATCACGATTGGCCTCAAAACGCCGTTTTAGCGAGGCAGGCAGGCTACACACATGTAGGTAGAGATATAGGTGTCGTGTCAGTGGAGGTGTGAATGTGTGATGCAATCACTGTCCTCACGAGGACCCCCCCCCCCCCATTGTGTCCCCATTGCACGCCACGCCTGATTGACCTAGAGGGGACACAATTGTGAGCAGTCTCCCCCCCCCCCCCCCCCCGATCCGGCATCACTCCCCACGCCTGACTGACCTCAAGGGGGACACACGATGGTGACGGAGTCACCTGTGGTCACACGACTCTGTCTGCTAACTTGACACTGTGAGCACACCCCCCCCCTCCCCCTGGGGCTGAATGATCACCGGCCACCTGACATGACCTCGAGGTAAACTGGTCTTTGGTTTAAACAATTTGATTAAGATAAAACAAATACAAAGTGCCGCAAACAATCAATGAAATAAATGGATCACAACACGAGAAGCTTACAAGCCGGGTTTGGATCATGGAGAGTACAAGACAACCAGTAACTGAACAATGACAAATGCACAATTGCAGTTAACGTTTAGCAGTGCTCAGTACGCCACATTCACCGAGCTTGATTTGCACGAGGCTGTCGGTCACATAACAGTGCGGCCTTCAAGCACCATACAGACTTCTGACTTTTCTCTCTAACAAGCCCGTATACGCGTGCTTGCACAGACAGGCAGGCAAAGAGATAGACTCACTCACTTTCTCAAACTAGCTCACTCTCGCACGCACACACGCACACACATATACACGCAGATGCAAAACGGATCCAAATCCACACTAATCTAAACTTGTATACAATTCACCCTTGGCGCAAGGGAAGCAACCGAATGCCATCTACAGTTTTAACTCACTTACTTCCCTTGCGACACGAAACTCCCCACTTTATTTCTCTGTCATCCTAGCTTTTCTTATACTTCACACATGTTGAATGTGTGTAAATAATGCACACAACAAAGAGGACTAGCACCTGTTTGTATGTTGGCCATCACAGTCAGGCCACAACTTGACTGTGCGCCGTTTCCATGGTGACGGTGTCTTACGCGTGTGTTACCAAGGTGACGACTGAGCGACAGGAGGTGAAACAGGCACTCTGTGCGGACTGGTCAGGGCCAGAGAGTGATAAATCAGAGCCGTGAGTGCACTCACACGGTCACCATCAACCTTGACCACTGACAGATGATCCGCGGCCAGTGGCGTACTGCCCGAGAATAAATAATGTGTCATCAACATTGTTGCTGTCGGAACCACAGGAGCTTGTAGGCCTATCCAACCACCGGTCGATAATTATTTACTCCTGCATGCTTATTATTTACTGCTGCGTGCTTACCCTTACTACTAGGGAAAGGGCTCCTAATATGGACCGGCTCCTAATATGGACCACCAGTCCTGTTCTGACAAAGTAACGGCGCTAGAGCGCTCAAAACAATTTCATTCGCTGTATTCACCCTCTCTGGATAACTTACACATTTCAAAACAGTTGCAGAAACACAAAGCTCAAAACCGTTAGGCTTTTTCTCTTTTTATATTTAGTCAAGTTTTGACTAAATATTTTAACATCGAGGGGGAATCGAAACGAGGGTCGTGGTGTATGTGCGTGTGTGTGTGTGTGTGTGTGTGTGTGTGTGTGTGTCTGTGTGTGTGTGTGTGTGTGTGTAGAGCGATTCAGACTAAACTACTGGACCGATCTTTATGAAATTTGACATGAGAGTTCCTGGGTATGAAATCCCCGAACGTTTTTCTCATTTTTTGGATAAATGTCTTTGATGACGTCATATCCGGCTTTTCGTGAAAGTTGAGGCGGCACTGTCACGCCCTCATTTTTCAACCAAATTGGTTGAAATTTTGGTCAAGTAATCTTCGAGGAAGCCCGGACTTCGGTATTGCATTTCAGCTTGGTGGCTTAAAAATTAATTTATGACTTTGGTCATTAAAAATCTGAAAATTGTAAAAAAAAATAAAAATTTATAAAACGATCCAAATTTACGTTTATCTTATTCTCCATCATTTGCTGATTCCAAAAACATATAAATATGTTATATTCGGATTAAAAACAAGCTCTGAAAATTAAATATATAAAAATTATTATCAAATTTTTTTTTCGAAATCAATTTAAAAACACTTTCATCTTATTCCTTGTTGGTTCCTGATTCCAAAAACATATAGATATGATATGTTTGGATTAAAAACACGCTCAGAAAGTTAAAACGAAGAGAGGTACAGAAAAGCGTGCTATCCTTCTCAGCGCAACGAATACCCCGCTCTTCTTGTCAATTCCACGGGCACTGCCTTTGCCACGGGCGGTGGAGTGACGATGCTACGAGTATACGGTCTTGCTGCGTTGCGTTGCGTTCAGTTTCATTCTGTGAGTTCGACAGCTACTTGACTAAATATTGTATTTTCGCCTTACGCGACTTGTTATATTTAGTCAAGTTTTGACTAAATATTTTAACATCGAGGGGGAATCGAAACGAGGGTCGTGGTGTATGTGCGTGTGTGCGTGCGTGTGTGCGTGTGTGTGTGTGTGTGTGTAGAGCGATTCAGACTAAACTACTGGACCGATCTTTATGAAATTTGACATGAGAGTTCCTGGGTATGAAATCCCCGAACGTTTTTCTCATTTTTTTGATAAATGTCTTTGATGACGTCATATCCGGCTTTTCGTGAAAGTTGAGGCGGCACTGTCACGCCCTCATTTTTCAACCAAATTGGTTGAAATTTTGGTCAAGTAATCTTCGACGAAGCCCGGACTTCGGTATTGCATTTCAGCTTGGTGGTTTAAAAATTAATTAATGACTTTGGTCATTAAAAATCTGAAAATTGTAAAAAAAAATAAAAATTTATAAAACGATCCAAATTTACGTTTATCTTATTCTCCATCATTTGCTGATTCCAAAAACATATAAATATGTTATATTCGGATTAAAAACAAGCTCTGAAAATTAAATATATAAAAATTATTATCAAAATTTTTTTTTGAAATCAATTTAAAAACACTTTCATCTTATTCCTTGTCGGTTCCTGATTCCAAAAATATATAGATATGATATGTTTGGATTAAAAACACGCTCAGAAAGTTAAAACGAAGAGAGGTACAGAAAAGCGTGCTATCCTTCTCAGCGCAACGAATACCCCGCTCTTCTTGTCAATTCCACGGGCACTGCCTTTGCCACGGGCGGTGGAGTGACGATGCTACGAGTATACGGTCTTGCTGCGTTGCGTTGCGTTCAGTTTCATTCTGTGAGTTCGACAGCTACTTGACTAAATATTGTATTTTCGCCTTACGCGACTTGTTTTACATTTGGTCAAGTTTTGACTAAATGTTTTAACATAGAGGGGGGAATCGAGACGAGGGTCGTGGTGTATGTGTGTGTGTCTGTCTGTGTGTGTGTGTAGAGCGATTCAGACTAAACTACTGGACCGATCTTTATGAAATTTGACATGAGAGTTCCTGGGTATGATATCCCCGAACGTTTTTTTCATTTTTTTGATAAATGTCTTTGATGACGTCATATCCGGCTTTTCGTGAAAGTTGAGGCGGCACTGTCACGCTCTCATTTTTCAACTAAATTGGTTGAAATTTTGGTCAAGTAATCTCCGACGAAGCCCGGACTTCGGTATTGCATTTCAGCTTGGTGGCTTAAAAATTAATTAATGACTTTGGTCATTCAAAATCTGAAAATTGTAAAATTTTTTTTTTTATAAAACGATCCAAATTTACGTTCATCTTATTCTCCATCATTTTCTGATTCCAAAAACATATAAATATGTTATATTTGGATTAAAAACAAGCTCTGAAAATTAAAAATATAAAAAATATGATCAAAATTAAATTTTCGAAATCAATTTAAAAACACTTTCATCTTATTCCTTGTCGGTTCCTGATTCCAAAAACATATAGATATGATATGTTTGGATTGAAAACACGCTCAGAAAGTTAAAACGAAGAGAGGTACAGAAAAGCGTGCTATCCTTCTCAGCGCAGCTACTTGACTAAATGTTGTATTTTCGCCTTACGCGACTTGTTTCTCTTTTGGCAGGGTTCACTCTAAATTTGCCGCCTAAAACGGACTCGTTTCTGTCCACAGCCAAAGCTTTTATCACACAAAAATTACTATATATGACAGCTAAGACCGTATGTGTTACATTTTAGCAGTGTCGACCCCGAGTTTCTACTGCAAACAACAAATAATAGCAAAATCGCAAAGTATGTGTGAGTCCCCTAATATGGACCACCTTCAACAAATCGAAGAAAATAAAACCTAAAGGCTATTTTCATTAATTCATTAGGAAGCTTGCTGGAAATAACCTATAACTAGCCCTCGAGATTTAAAAAAAATATAACAAATATTCTACTTTTCGTGAAAGTTGATAATTTCACTTATTTTCACTCTGTTTTTGATAAGCTTCTTTAGTTTCATGGTGTGCTTCAAATAATGCTCTCATCAACCCAAAACAGATGAATCTAAAGCATATTTTAATTATTCTGACTTGCACACTAAGTTGTATCATGTTATTTGAAGTGTAGGGGGCTTTTTACAGTGATTCGTGATGGCCGCTTCACTGGTCCATATTAGGCGCCCAGGCTCCTAATATGGACCATTTGTGATTTTTTTCTGTATTTAATTTTTGCTGAATGTCTATCAAAGCTATTTCACTCTAATTAGGCCTAACGGTTAACCTAAGAGAGAAGGACTACCAAACACAAAATGAAACTTCTTCGCAAGAAAACAAGCTAGTTATCAGCATGAAACAAAAAGTGGTCCATATTAGGAGCCCTTCTCCTACTACTTATTAGTAGTAGTAGAAGACTGTATGGAATAAGGAGTAAATAATGATCGACCGGCGATTGGATACAAGCTCCTGTGGTCGGAACTAGTCATGAACAGTAGGCTACGAAAGTTTATGTTGGCTGGTTGAGCGGTGTAATCAAATGAGTTGTTTGTTTTTACAATGTCCTCCTCTGTATTCAACATGCACGCAGTTATGAAAAAACTGACGCACACACCAACACACATACACACTCAGACCCCTTTACATATAGATAAACTGACATACCCTCGCACAGAGAGACAGACTGACAGACAGACACCCTACAGACAGACAGACAATGATATAAAAGGCGCACACAGACATACAGAAAGACTGACACACACACAGATACATCGACTCAGCACACACAGACACGCACGCACGCACGCACGCGGCACACACATACTCACACTCACACACACACTCACACACACACACACACACACAATCACCCCCGCCCCATAATTAAAGAACCAGTGACTAATCACTAATCAATAACACCTGTGCAGGGTTTTTTCCACACACAGACAACAAGTCAAGGCAGGTAGAGCGACACACACCTCAGCGCGCGCTCTTCTCGTACTGACCCACACACACCCGCCCCGCGCACACACTACCCGGATGTAGCAGTCACAGACACACAACAAGACCTCCGTTTGGCAGAACTTTGCTGTCACAACGCTGCCTTTTGAGTCTTCCGGCGTTGAAGAAGTAGTTTGGACTGTGCGACAGACCAGAGAGATAAGACTTAGAGATTTGACAGAGCTGATAACATGTAGAGTGGATTCAATGGTTGACAGAGCTGATAACATGTAGAGTGGATTCAATGGTTGTCAATAACATGTAACGGTAAGAACGCTATATTGATCGTCTGCTTGGCGCACTGAATCCGTCCAGTAACTGAACAGAACTGAGTGCTACCGGCTAGGAACAGGCAGCCTCCCTCCCTGCTGCTGCGACATACAGGCTGCCATGGCGCACAGGTGTATTCCGCACCTGGCGGTCCTATTGTCCCTGCTAATAACAGGTAAGTTTATATACCTTGATGATGACTGTAGATGTGTATTACTTATTTCTGGTCTGCCTATACGTACTAGTAGTGACGTGAGTCAAACAATAGTTAAAAAAAACAAGAATTGTAGGTTATTTGAACGTTTAATTATTGACAAAATGAATCGTTAGAATAGAGTTGTTGTTATTATGAGTGTGTGTGTGTGTGTGTGTGTGTGTGTGTGTGTGTGTGTGTGTGTGTGTGTGTGTGTGTGTGTGTGTGTGTGTGTGTGTATGTAGAACAGTTTACCGTCAACAGTCGGCGAAATATAAGTTTCATAAACGCACACATATAATACGGAAAAGGTATCAAGAACGTAGGTTATATGAAGCTGTGTGCAAACTTGATTCTGGGGATACAAGATTAACTTCCTTGTACAACACTTATTGTGGGGATACAAGACTAACTTCCTTGTACAACACTTATTGTGGGGATACACGACTAACTTCCTTGTACAACACTTATTGTGGGGATACAAGACTAACTTCCTTGTACAACACTTATTGTGGGGATACAAGATTAACTTCCTTGTACAACACTTATTGTGGGGATACAAGATTAACTTCCTTGTACAACACTTATTTATGCCTTCGCATTTGCATTTTGGGTGTGGTGGTGCTGACAGAAGTGTGACTAGATCACCGCGTTTTGTGCAAGCTCTGAATTCAACCCTTTTTACATTTAGTCAAGTGTGTGTGTGTGTGTTAGAGGGAACCCACCTTGATATATACCTTGCCCTCTTGTATGCCTGTCACACACACACTAAATGTAGACTATCTGAATGTAGCGTGTTAGAGGGAACCCACCTTAATACATACCTTGCCCTCTTGTATGCCTGTAACACACACACTAAATGTAGACTATCTGAATGTAGCGTGTTAGAGGGAACCCACCTTAATACATACCTTGCCCTCTTGTATGCCTGTAACACACACACTAAATGTAGACTATCTGAATGTAGCGTGTTAGAGGGAACCCACCTTAATAATACCTTGCCCTCTTGTATGCCTGTAAAACACACACTAAATGTAGACTATCTGAATGTAGCGTGTTAGAGGGAACCCACCTTAATACATGCCTTGCCTTCTTGTATGCCTGTCACACACACACTAAATGTAGACTATCTGAATGTAGCGTGTTAGAGGGAACCCACCTTAATACATACCTTGCCCTCTTGTATGCCTGTCACACACACACTAAATGTAGACTATCTGAATGTAGCGTGTTAGAGGGAACCCACCTTACGCCATGCCTTGCCTTCTTGTATGCCTGTAACACACACACTAAATGTAGACTATCTGAATGTAGTGTGTTAGAGGGAACCCACCTTAATACATACCTTGCCTTCTTGTATGCCTGTAACACACACACTAAATGTAGACTATCTGAATGTAGTGTGTTAGAGGGAACCCACCTTAATACATACCTTGCCCTCTTGTATGCCTGTCACACACACACTAAATGTAGACTATCTGAATGTAGCGTGTTAGAGGGAACCCACCTTAATACATGCCTTGCCTTCTTGTATGCCTGTCACACACACACTAAATGTAGACTATCTGAATGTAGCGTGTTAGAGGGAACCCACCTTAATACATACCTTGCCCTCTTGTATGCCTGTAACACACACACTAAATGTAGACTATCTGAATGTAGCGTGTTAGAGGGAACCCACCTTAATACATACCTTGCCCTCTTGTATGCCTGTCACACACACACTAAATGTAGACTATCTGAATGTAGCGTGTTAGAGGGAACCCACCTTACGCCATGCCTTGCCTTCTTGTATGCCTGTCACACACACACTAAATGTAGACCAGGGGCGAATCCAGGGGGGGTTTCCGGGGTTTCCGGAACCCCCCCCCCCCAGCCTAAAATAAAAAGAAAAAAAATTAAAAAAGAGAAGAAAAAAAGAAGAAATAAATAAATTTGAAAATAAAGATGAACTGATGCTCAGATTGCACCAGATTGCTCCATTTTCCTCGATTTTGGGTAATTTATTGGCTCAGGTATCCAGATCGGTTAATTGCCGATATTGAGATATAAATTTGTCTTCTTAAATTTACTTTTTGGAAGGTGTATTAGGAGCAGTTTCTTGGCCCCGGACCCCCCTAGGAGGTTTCGAACGCTTCGCGCCCTCAACAAAACGCTTCGCGTCGTCGAATTATCACTAAAAGAAATGTGGAACCCCCCCCCCCCCCCTTAAAAATGATGTGATCAGCCTCTGTAGACTAGCACGGAACTTGCACACATAAAGACTGGAATACTGTACCGTAAACTACCTTGAAAGCGCCCTGTATCGAGCAAACGCCCACCCCCTACTTTTGGGCAAAAAGTGTGTAAAGGGTATAGTACCCAGTAAACGCCCACCCCCTACTTGTGGGCAAAAAGTGTGTAAATGGTATAGTGCCCAGTAAACGCCCACCCCCTACTTGTGGGCAAAGAGTGTGTAAAGGGTATAGTACCCAACAAACGTCCACCCCCTACTTGTGGGCAAAAAGTGTGTAAAGGGTATAGTACCCAGCAAACGTCCACCCCCTACTTGTGGGCAAAGAGTGTGTAAAGGGTATAGTACCCAGCAAACGACCACCCCCTACTTGTGGGCAAAAAGTGTGTAAAGGGTATAGTACCCAGCAAACGACCACCCCCTACTTGTGGGCAAAAAGTGTGTAAAGGGTATAGTACCCAGCAAACGTCCACCCCCTACTTGTGGGCAAAGAGTGTGTAAAAGGTATAAAACCCAGTAAACGTCCACCCCCTACGAAGCTCAGTAAATATTTTTCGCTGATTGTTGTTTCATTATATGATAAGTTAGGCACACGGCCAAGACCTTTCATCAGAGTTAATGGTGACAATATTCAATGAATGAAGTCTTATACCGCTTAGTTCTAATCTCACCACACGCCTATCTGCACAGCAATGGACACGCAGAATGACAAGCTCGGAGACTCAGCTAAAGAGGTCCGCTTTGGGAACTATGGAGGACGACACGTTTTATTAGGTTGTGTTCTTCTCCAACACGCCTGACTACTGTGTTCTCTGGATCCCTTGATTCACTTCAATAAACTGACAACAAAATAATACCACATCCAACTCATTTCTTTATGATTCTCGACCGATTGCTAAGATGCGGGTGGTATAAATAAGATCTTGATGCGGGTGGTATAAATAAGATCTTGATGCGGGTGGTATAAATAAGATCTTGATATTTTCTTTTCGCTTTTCTTTTCACTTTTCGTTTGAATTATGAATATGAAAACCATTTAACGCAAAATGATCAAGTTGCTATGTTTCAATGTCGCTACATGGGCATTCACACACACGCGACCTCAAACAACTAGAATGCACTCCTTAAACCTGTCCATTCCAACTATACGTCGTCCTGATAACTGTTTCAGAGACTTACACAACTAACTAAGCTTCACAGCAGTAATGAGTCAAATCTGTGTGTCAATGTGATTGGTTTCATCTCAGCAAATCACTTTACATGCATGTGTCTGTGTGTCTGTCTGTGTGTCTGTGTCTGTGTGTGTGTGTGTCTGTGTGTGTCTGTCTGTGTGCGTGTGTCTGTCTGTGTGCGTGTGTCTGTGTGTCTGTGTGTGTGTGTGTGTCTGTGTGTG
Organism: Littorina saxatilis; assembly: GCF_037325665.1. NCBI lineage: Eukaryota > Metazoa > Mollusca > Gastropoda > Littorinimorpha > Littorinidae > Littorina > Littorina saxatilis. Next base: position 63,679,942 of record NC_090261.1, read on the forward strand.
TGTCTGTGTGTGTGTCTGTGTGTGTGTCTGTATGTGTGTGTCTGTGTGTGTGTCTGTGTGTGTCTGTGTGTGTGTCTGTGTGTGTCTGTGTGTGTGTGTCTGTGTGGCTGTGTGTATGTGTCTGTGTGTGTGTCTGTGTGTGTGTGTGTGTCTGTGTGTCTGTGTGTGTGTGTGTGTGTCTGTGTGTGTGTCTGTGTCTGTGTGTGTGTCCGTGTGTCTGTGTCTGTGTGTGTGTGTGTCTGTGTGTCTGTGTGTGTCTGTGTGTCTGTTTGTGTGTGTGTCTGTGTGTCTGTCTGTGTGTCTATCTGTGTGTCTATGTGTCTGTGTCTGTGTGTCTGTCTGTCTGTGTGTCTGTGTGTGTGTCTGTGTGTGTCTGTGTGTGTGTCTGTGTGTGTGTGTCTGTGTGTCTGTGTGCATGCAGGGTGCAAGGGACAGTGTAACAGCAGCAGACCACGGCATCTGTACGCCACCTACGGGCCAGACGCCATCTACTCGCCGGGCTACCCACGCCACAACTATCCCAAGTAAGTCACCATATTCTACACCAAGACTGGAAACCACATCTCTAATATTTCGACGTAGTTCGTATGTGTTTCAGTTGACGTCCTTCCACGTGTGTTGGCTACCATTCCCATGAACACTCTAATTTCCTTCGAGTAGACTTTTAAAGGCACAGTGCAGCTTGCGTTTTTCAGTGTTGCAGCTGAGTGCATTTACAGTTCAAAAATCCTCCTATGGTAGTAAAACAAACCCAAAACTACCCAACGACGACATCTGTGAAGCTTGACAGTTTCTTGTTCACGCGAGTGCATAAATTAACCTAGTTATTACGTGGTGTTTGGTCGGAGTTCGATTCAACTGAGTGATTCCGGCCTCCATTTTGTTTTACACAAACTCATGATGATGTCTGACATAGTTTGCTAGTGACGTGTCTTTTTGTGCATGATGTGGTGATCTACCTGATCTAAATTTAGATTCAAAAATAGGTCAAGACCAGCCGGGTCCGAGTACGAAATTAATTCGTAAAAAAATCGCAGTTCTTGACTCTTTGGGTGCAAGTCAATGAAACTTGGCAGTTCTTCTAACGGATAGCTGCCTGAGGTATGACTAAAAGCCCCAGGGGCTCCGTGCACCTGGATTTGACAAGTTCAGTACCTTTTTTTTCAGTACGTACGTGTTTGATCCCACGATTCTGACTATCAAACGTTGACGGGGATGTTCCTGTTGTTCAAATTGATGTTGCGCGTGGTGTCACGTGATTTGTGTGTGTGTTGCAGCAACGCGGACTGCGTGTGGTCTGTGTCACGTGACTTGTGTGTGTGTTGCAGCAACGCGAACTGCACGTGGTTGATCGAGGCGGAGCCAAGCCTGGTGATCAGGGTGAGGGTGGTGTGGATGGAGGTGGAGCAACATGCCACGTGTAACTACGACAGGCTGTCGCTGTACGACGGACGTAAGTCACTCTGCACCGCCAGCACAACGACTTCCACAACAACCACAACCACCACCACCACCACCACCACCACCACAACAACAACAACAACAACAACAACAACAACAATTACCACCACAACACACAATCCTTCCCATCCTCCCTTCCCGTCCATCTTTTACGTTAAAGTAAAGTTAGGACAACAAAATATTATTTTCAGATAGACCAGGAATCGAGACTAGAGTGGTGGTGTTGTGTGCGCGCGCGCACAGCGGTTCCTGGAAAACTACCTGACATATTTTATGAAACCTTGCATGTGAGTTCTTGCAGAGAGTATCCCCAGATTGTTCTTTTTCATTTTCTCGATAAATGTGTTTGATGACGTCATATCCGGTTTCTTACAATAGCTGAGACCGCACTGTGGTGACCTCAGTTTTCAAGAAAATTGATTGCAATTTTGATTAAATATTCTTTGTCTCAGTCCGTACTATGGGATTGCATTTCAGCTCGGAAGTTTAGAAAATAGATGATAAACTTGCCATTTAAAGTTGTCATTAAAATCGAATTTTCACAAAGAGATTTGAACATGATTGCGTTTTGTTCCTCATACATTTTTGAATAAAGAAAACATAGATTTGTTACGGTTTTTTTCTGAAAGTATGCTCACAATTGAAGAAAATAGGTAATTGGTTGTTCTCTAGACCCGTGTACCATTTTGTGACATGCATTTTCAGTCCTTTAAATGATTATGACGTATAGCAATTGGCAACTAGAATGTATTCGCTTTGCATTTTTCAGTAATACTCCAGTAAGAAAATTATACATGTACAGGCATGCAACAAAAAAACCATAGTATATATTTTTATCTTTTTAAAAACATGTTAGTATTCAAACCCATGTCAAAACCTTCGAGTTCCATGTTACCATTGTGATTACATGATGTACTTTGAAACCTTTGTAATTTCCTGACAAACAAAATGTGCAAGTATTTCTCATTCTTTCTCTGCAGGCCAAGAATGTATATGGAACCAGTATTCATAAATGAAATCAATGTGTATGGTTACATCGACTCAGTTAAGTAAAGAAATATCACGTTCGTTACATGGCTTCCACTGGGACACCGCAGCTCTGGAGAATAACCCTACTACGTTTGTTTCTCGGAGAGGGCGTGACCCGTCTCGGTCTTCGGCTAGCTAAGCCTTACTACTTGCAGTCTCGATGATGACTGGTTATCAGTGTTGATCTTGTAGCTTATTCAGACCGACATATTGACTAAATGTTTTGATATTGCTTGACACGACGTGTTGTGTGTGTAGGGTCCAACTACTTCCCACGGCTAGCCAGGCTGTGTTCGGGTCACGGGGAGGTTTGATATTGCTTGACACGACGTGTTGTGTGTGTAGGGTCCAGCTACTTCCCACGGCTAGCCAGGCTGTGTTCGGGTGACGGGGAGGTTTGATATTGCTTGACACGACGTGTTGTGTGTGTGGGGTCCAGCTACTTCCCACGGCTAGCCAGGCTGTGTTCGGGTGACGGGGAGGTTTGATATTGCTTGACACGACGTGTTGTGTGTGTAGGGTCCAGCTACTTCCCACGGCTAGCCAGGCTGTGTTCGGGTCACGGGGAGGTTTGATATTGCTTGACACGACGTGTTGTGTGTGTAGGGTCCAGCTACTTCCCACGGCTAGCCAGGCTGTGTTCGGGTGACGGGGAGGTTTGATATTGCTTGACACGACGTGTTGTGTGTGTAGGGTCCAGCTACTTCCCACGGCTAGCCAGGCTGTGTTCGGGTGACGGGGAGGTTTGATATTGCTTGACACGACGTGTTGTGTGTGTAGGGTCCAGCTACTTCCCACGGCTAGCCAGGCTGTGTTCGGGTCACGGGGAGGTTTGATATTGCTTGACACGACGTGTTGTGTGTGTAGGGTCCAGCTACTTCCCACGGCTAGCCAGGCTGTGTTCGGGTGACGGGGAGGTTTGATATTGCTTGACACGACGTGTTGTGTGTGTAGGGTCCAGCTACTTCCCACGGCTAGCCAGGCTGTGTTCGGGTCACGGGGAGGTTTGATATTGCTTGACACGACGTGTTGTGTGTGTAGGGTCCAGCTACTTCCCACGGCTAGCCAGGCTGTGTTCGGGTGACGGGGAGGTTTGATATTGCTTGACACGACGTGTTGTGTGTGTAGGGTCCAGCTACTTCCCACGGCTAGCCAGGCTGTGTTCGGGTCACGGGGAGGTTTGATATTGCTTGACACGACGTGTTGTGTGTGTAGGGTCCAGCTACTTCCCACGGCTAGCCAGGCTGTGTTCGGGTGACGGGGAGGTTTGATATTGCTTGACACGACGTGTTGTGTGTGTAGGGTCCAGCTACTTCCCACGGCTAGCCAGGCTGTGTTCGGGTCACGGGGAGGTTTGATATTGCTTGACACGACGTGTTGTGTGTGTAGGGTCCAGCTACTTCCCACGGCTAGCCAGGCTGTGTTCGGGTGACGGGGAGGTTTGATATTGCTTGACACGACGTGTTGTGTGTGTAGGGTCCAGCTACTTCCCACGGCTAGCCAGGCTGTGTTCGGGTCACGGGGAGGTTTGATATTGCTTGACACGACGTGTTGTGTGTGTAGGGTCCAGCTACTTCCCACGGCTAGCCAGGCTGTGTTCGGGTCACGGGGAGGTTTGATATTGCTTGACACGACGTGTTGTGTGTGTAGGGTCCAGCTACTTCCCACGGCTAGCCAGGCTGTGTTCGGGTGACGGGGAGGTTTGATATTGCTTGACACGACGTGTTGTGTGTGTAGGGTCCAGCTACTTCCCACGGCTAGCCAGGCTGTGTTCGGGTCACGGGGAGGTTTGATATTGCTTGACACGACGTGTTGTGTGTGTAGGGTCCAGCTACTTCCCACGGCTAGCCAGGCTGTGTTCGGGTGACGGGGAGGTTTGATATTGCTTGACACGACGTGTTGTGTGTGTAGGGTCCAGCTACTTCCCACGGCTAGCCAGGCTGTGTTCGGGTCACGGGGAGGTTTGATATTGCTTGACACGACGTGTTGTGTGTGTAGGGTCCAGCTACTTCCCACGGCTAGCCAGGCTGTGTTCGGGTGACGGGGAGGTTTGATATTGCTTGACACGACGTGTTGTGTGTGTAGGGTCCAGCTACTTCCCACGGCTAGCCAGGCTGTGTTCGGGTCACGGGGAGGTTTGATATTGCTTGACACGACGTGTTGTGTGTGTAGGGTCCAGCTACTTCCCACGGCTAGCCAGGCTGTGTTCGGGTCACGGGGAGGTTTGATATTGCTTGACACGACGTGTTGTGTGTGTAGGGTCCAGCTACTTCCCACGGCTAGCCAGGCTGTGTTCGGGTCACGGGGAGGTTTGATATTGCTTGACACGACGTGTTGTGTGTGTAGGGTCCAGCTACTTCCCACGGCTAGCCAGGCTGTGTTCGGGTCACGGGGAGGTTTGATATTGCTTGACACGACGTGTTGTGTGTGTAGGGTCCAGCTACTTCCCACGGCTAGCCAGGCTGTGTTCGGGTCACGGGGAGGTTTGATATTGCTTGACACGACGTGTTGTGTGTGTAGGGTCCAGCTACTTCCCACGGCTAGCCAGGCTGTGTTCGGGTCACGGGGAGGTTTGATATTGCTTGACACGACGTGTTGTGTGTGTAGGGTCCAGCTACTTCCCACGGCTAGCCAGGCTGTGTTCGGGTCACGGGGAGGTGTACCACAGCAGCGGTCACCGCGTGTTCCTAGCCTTCCGGTCAGACAGCAGCATCACAAGCACCGGCTTTGAGCTAGAGTTCTCCGCCATCAACCACTGGCAGGTCCCCAGCACCACCCCCCTCACCACCACCACAGCTTGGTGTAAGTTCCCTCCCTTTGCTTTCAGTGTCACGTGACCCGTGGTTGTGGCAGACGGCGTGTTAAAGCCGAACACCTGTCTTCAGGCCACAAAGCCTTGTTACAGTAGTAGAAGGCCACAAAGCTAAATTCAGCGTTGCAAGCGACACCGGATGTAGTCCAGACATGAATATACAAAGCAACATCTGTGGCGCCCGCAAACCAGCCGATGTTGCATGTTGATCGTGTAGCGAGTGTCCCTGTTATCAATGTGTGGGGTCTTGCCTTCAAATCACATTTTGTATTATTTTGCTTGAGAGAGAGAGAGACAGAGACAGAGACAGACAGAGACAGACAGACAGACAGACATAGATGCTCGATGAAAACAGTGTGTTCAACAGATCGGCACAGACTACATGATGACCACAACGTCTGACCTTGACACTATTCAAAGCTAACCTTGACACTGTTTCAGGGCTGACGAGGCGCACGAGCACGACGACAGCCAGCTACCAGTGGGCCCCCCACGTCAACACGGCGGCGCTGATCGGGGGCATCACGGGGGGCCTGGTCTTCCTCTTGGTCTGCTGCATCCTGTGCCGCTACTACTGCACGCGTCACGCCTACACCTCCCGCCAGCAGTCCCCCCCCTTCTACCCCCCTCTTGGCCCCTCAGCCCCGCCCCCAAACGCCACCATCTACCAGAACAACAATGCGGTGTTCATGGTGTCGGCCCCTGGCCAGGCCCTGCAAGGCCCCGCCCCGCCCTATGGGGGCAGCACCAACTATGCCTTCAGCCCGGGCGGGGAGGCGCCGCCAGCCTACTTCGCCGTGCACCACGCTGCTGGTCCCATGCAGCATCGCGTGGGCGGAGCGTCTGTCTTTGGGACGGGGCCTCAGCCTCCACCTCCCACCTACACTGAAGCCATGAAGCTGTCCCACCCCCCGGCCGTGTCAATGCCTGGTTTCTCACTTCCGCCCTTTCCTCCCTCCGTAGCCTCCTCCCTCCCCCTCCAAACCCCATCAGGCAATGCGGCTGGCGTCCATGTTTTGCCTTCCCTACCTCCTCCCTATCCCCCTCCCGACCCTACAAGCATTCCTTCGGCTCCATGTCGACCTGCCCCACCCCCACCCCCACGCAGACCAACCGCTTTGACATCTGACGTAGTTACGCCAATCAGCGGACAGGCACCGCCCACCACGACTGTCGCCCCGCCCATTACAGGTCAAGCACCGCCCACTGTGGATCCGGCCACGCCAATCAGTGGTCAGGCCACACCCACCGCGACCTCAGTCACTTCCCCACTGGGACCGATACCACCTCTGCCTGGTTATACACCGCCCCAGTAGAGCTAGGTACTGCATGGTTATACACCGCCCCAGTAGAGCTAGGTACTGCATGGTTATACACCGCCCCAGTAGAGCTAGGTACTGCATGGTTATACACCGCCCCAGTAGAGCTAGGTACTGCATGGTTATACACCGCCCCAGTAGAGCTAGGTACTGCATGGTTATACACCGCCCCAGTAGAGCTAGGTACTGCATGGTTATACACCGCCCCAGTAGAGCTAGGTACTGCATGGTTATACACCGTCCCAGTAGAGCTAGGTACTGCATGGTTATACACCGCCCCAGTAGAGCTAGGTACTGCATGGTTATACACCGCCCCAGTAGAGCTAGGTACTGCATGGTTATACACCGCCCCAGTAGAGCTAGATACTGCATGGTTATACACCGCCCCAGTAGAGCTAGATACTGCATGGTTATACACCGCCCCAGTAGAGCTAGGTACTGCATGGTTATACACCGCCCCAGTAGAGCTAGGTAGTGTATGGTGGCGAAGTAGTATTAAAATATCGTTACGGTTTCGCATTGGGCGCAGACTCATCTGATCAAAACCACGTCCTGTGCCTGACTGTTTGCTGTTTGCTTCAATGGCAAGTTGTTGTGAAGGAAATCACGGAAGATACTAACCAGTAACCTGCAATGTTGACAGTGATATCCTCCACGCTTTTTAGAAGCGCTAACCAGGGATACTAGTGTGACACAGCAAAGTGACTAGCACGTGCTGTGAATTCAGCTCACTCACTGACAGATAGTTGACGTTGTGAATCGTAACGCAGATATCAGTACACTTGACCACTGTCCATCGACAGAGAGGGGTCTGTTACAGGAATCGACCGGGAGAAAGGAGGCCCGCGTAAAGCACTTTTAAGGTAAATGGAATAAGCATTTGAGTATCGTTAATGTTTATCGCATAAGTTGAATCGACTAACACTGTAACTTTAAACATAGCAGACAGATATCAAAGACAAGATGTCCGCTATTTATGTTGTGCAGTGCGTCGTATAACCGGTCAGACAGGAAGGTAGCGACCAGATGACATCACCAAGGATCTGAGAAGTCGCCGTATTTATCTTACCTATTGACTTGCCAAGCGGAGATTCGACGGGATTTCTAGACGCTAGAGCACGGTTATTTTGTGTCCGAATAGTTGGACCCTTGAGGTCACTGGGCGATATTACTGCGTAGACCGAGGTCGCCAGTAAGAGGATTTAGTAGAAATACATTTCCTACTGTACGGCTATAGAAGCTGTGTGATTCTGTGTAGGACCAGAATTAAAATATGTCCACAAGAACTTGATAACTTAAGATAAGGAATATTTAGTAGCCAGAGCAGACGGTGATTTTTTTGACTATACAAGAGCCGTGAGTTGTTACACTTAAACTAGATACCGTGCGCCTATGAGGTCACGGTCTGTTTGTATTTCTTTACCTGATTGAAGAGTAAAGAGTTTTGGTAGCGCAATTGTACGAGATTGTCATCTCTAGTTGTTTTTATTGCTACAAAACTGAGTACCGGATTTTTGAGTATATAACCTTTATGTTCATGATTGTGTGTATTTGTGTGTATGCTGTCATAACTGATTATTACAGTGAAGGGAACTTACAGTTGGAGTTTTGTTTGTTTCCGTATGACAGCGTACTAGCGCATTTGCATTCATTCACAGTTGTGTCAATGGCAAGTTGTGTCAATGGCAAGTTGTGTCAATGGCAAGTTGTGTCAATGGCAAGTTGTGTCAATGGCAAATTGTGTCAATGGCAAGTTGTGTAAACGCTATGCTTGGAGTCAAAGCCCACAGTTGTGATAAACAAACTGGATTCACTAGCCAACCCCCCCCCCCCCCCCCTCCTCCCCAAACATGCCTTACATTGTGAGAGTTGAACCATACCTGTGACTCGGCGAGCACTGTTAACTTGTACCTTCTTCCTGGAGAAGAACACTCGGCGAGCACTGTTAACTTGTACCTTCTTCATGGAGAAGAACACTCGGCGAGCACTGTTAACTTGTACCTTCTTCCTGGAGAAGAACACTCGGCGGCGAGTAACAAAACCGTTCTACTGATTTTATTTTAGCGACGTTTTTACATTTGTTTTGCAAAACCAATTACTTTTTATGCCTTTTTACATTGAGTCAAGTTTTGACTAAATGTTTTAACATAGAGGGGGAATCGAGACGAGTGTGTGTGTATTTGTGTGTGTGTGTGTGTGTGTGTGCGTGTGTGTGTGTGTGTGTGTGTGTGTGTGTGTGTGTGTGTGTGTGTGTGTGTGTGTGTGTGTGTGTGTGTGTGTGTGTGTGTGTAGAGCGATTCAGAGTAAACTGCTGGACCGATCTTCATGAAACTTTACATGAGAGTTCCTGGGAATGATATCCCCAGTTGTTTTTTTAATTTTTTCGATAAATGTCTTTGATGACGTCATATCCTGCTTTTTGTGAAAGTTGAGGCGGCACTGTCACACCTTCAGTTTTCAATCAAATTGATTGACATTTTGGCCAAGTAATCTTCGACAAAGGCCGGACTTTGGTATTGCATTTCAGCTTGGAGGCTTACAAATTACCTAATGAGTTTGGTCATTAAAAATCTGAAAATTGTAATTAAATTGTTTTTTATAAAACGATCCAAAATTAATTTAATCTTATTTTTCATCATTGTCTGATTCCAAAAACATTTAAGAATGTTATATTTGCATTGAAAACAAGCTCAGAAAATAAAAAATATTAAAATTATGATTAAAATCAAATTTTCAAAATCGATTTAAAAACAATTTCATTGTATTCCTTGTTGGTTCCTGATTCCAAAAACATAATAGATATGATAAGTTTGAATTAAAAAACAAGCTCAGAAAGTTAAAAAGAACAGAGATACAGAAAAGCGTGCAATCCTGCTCTGCACAATCACTACCGCGCTATTCTGGCAAGTCAATTTCAATGCCTTTGCCACGAGCGGTGGACTGACGATGCTATGAGTATACGGTCTTTGTGAAAAAAATGCAGTGCGCTCAGTTTCATTCTGTGAGTACGACAGCTTGACTAAATGTTGTATTTTTGCCTTACGCGACTTGTTTCTGTTGTTGCAAAGTGATTTGACAATGTGTAACCATGATGGCCTTCACCCCATGAACTTTGAGAAGAAAGCCGAATGCATAATACCTACAATGAGTATTGAAGTGATGCTATTTGCCCACGGAAGTGTTTCCTTAGTGATGCTATTTGCACACGGAAGTGTTTCCTAAGTGATGCTATTTGCACACGGAAGTGTTTCCTATGTGATGCTATTTGCGCACGGAAGTGTTTCCTAAGTGATGCTATTTGCACACGGAATTGTTTCCTAAGTGATGCTATTTGCACACGGAAGTGTTTCCTAAGTGATGCTATTTTCACACGGAAGTGTTTCCTAGTGTTAAACTGACGACACAGGCTGGTTAAACACGTGAAATAGTAACGATGCTATTGCGTCAACCACGTTTTTTTTTTTTAGTCAGATTAAGAAGGAAAACGACGTTCGTTGCCTGAAAGCGGCAATTCTTAATCTCCATGTTGTTCTTCTTTTCGCAAGAAAACTACGATTTGACTTAACGATTGGAGAGTGTTGATCTCGTCAAGCCTTCGTGTTGAACAGTGGGTATTGTCGTCAAGCCTTCGTGTTGAACAGTGGGTATTGTTGTGGTTGTGTTCTCACCATAGTTGTTATTTTCTTCTTACAAAACTGCTTCAGGAAATTGACCAAGTATCACATCCGATGTACGTGCGTGTACTGGAAACAATGTGAGTCAATGTGAAAACCTGAAGGTTGCGTCTCGCTGTGGTACGCCCCCAACTTGACACCGGGGCCTGAAGGTTGCGTCTCGCTGTGGTACGCCCCCAACTTGACACCGGGGCCGAGCTGCACGAGAAAGTTACCAACCGGGTGGGAGCCAGCCGCGGTGTTGGATTGGTTGAAAGTAAAATTTGGTGTGATTTAATAAAAATCTGACTCCGCGGTTAGTTCTCTCCCGTTTGGGTGGCACCCACCTTGGCTTCGTGCACCTCAGCCCTGGTACACAATCTGTGTTTTTCCCATAGGGATTTTGTCTTGAACATCACATGAAGAATAGACCAGATACTTGTATAGCCTACTGCACGCTCAGTGTTATATTTGTACTTTGTGATATGAAGTTGTGCGCTTGGTGTTTCCTGAGTTGTAATGACTCCACGACATAATACACATGTTGAACGTATTTTCTTGTTGTGTGTTTCGTGATGTATCTGTATGCATACATGCGTGTTCGATCGTAACACGTCTTGCGAGAGAGAGAAGATCAGCGTGTGTGATAGTAACACGTCTTGCGAGAGAGAGAAGATCAGCGTGTGTGATAGCAACACGTCTTGCGAGAGAGAGAAGATCAGCGTGTGTGATAGTAACACGTCTTGTCGGAGAGAGAGAAGATCAGCGTGTGTGATAGTAACACGTCTTTAACACGTCTTGCGAGAGAGAGATGATCATCACCACAGCACTGACAACACTATTGTGTTTTAGCGTAGCAATAGGGCAGTATTTTGATGAGAAAATTAAAATGTCGCCGAGCCGAAGACAAAGCGCATTTTACTTGTTCCAGTCAAAATATCTGGCGTTTAGCCGATAGCTACTCTGACCAGCTTTTTCTCGGTCTGTCCCAGGGGAGCATATCGTCTTGTGTTTTATCTGTATCGAAAGTTCCATCTTTATGAAGCCCAGATCAAAATGCTCGCAGAGAACAAGGCTGAACAACAATTGTTTTGTTGCTGTCAGATAAGCAGCACGACAGTTTGTATTTCACATTGTCTGTATGTGCGTGTTTTTCTCTCATGATATTTTGAATGTTTGTGACCTCATTGTGTGAACACAGGCCCACCCCCCTCCTCTATTGATAGACAGCCATGATAAAAAGCAGCCTGAGCTGGGTAAACTGGCCTTGACTTGACGTTAACACACAGAGTGGCAAACACCACGGACAGTCCGCACCACATTCACACCACTCACATTACTTTGGTTGCGGGGTTTCCAGGGTATGTTCAGTACTTTACTTGCTGGCTTGTGTCATACGGTTCTTTGAAAACAGCACCACATGAGAACACCCACACACACCCACACACACCCACACACACCCCCACACACACCCACACACGCACCCACACCCACACACATTCAGGTGAGCGCGTGCACTCAGCCCCAAGACCAGAACTAGGAAATCCACAGTAATTGAAACTGTCGAATCACATTCGATCTTTATTGTCATTGCGAAATCATTCTTCATTTACACAGAAGGAGGTCTGTACAATGAAACGCAAATTTAATCTATTATTAATGTCTTAATTAAATATTCTATAACACACTCACACAAACTCACAGAAGAAGGTCAGGAAGTCCGAAAGTTATTGAAATCCGACATACTTTAAAAGGCACATGTCACTGATACAAATACGTGCACAGAACTCGTTTATACCTTTCAACAACAAGTAAAACAAAAACAAGAAAGAGTGGAGCACATTTTATCTCCTGCTAAGGTCATCGGCCCACAAAAGCTGTGCACATTATATCAACAAAAGCTGTGCACATTATATCAACAAAAGCTGTGCACATTATATCAACACTTGAAAAGCTGTGCACATTATATCAACAAAAGCTGTGCACATTATATCAAGAGGACTTCAAAAGCAGAAACCTTCTTCCGTTCAGATCAACCAAATTCATATATGTAAGATGATAGGCTTGTAGATAAACATAATAATACTGAGCATGATGTTAGTTACACGTAGCAGGATGTTGGTGAGCAAAGTGTTACTGAGCAGGATGTTTTAACCTGTGAGCAATATTCAGACGCTGGACCCACGGTCGTCAGGCGACGTGGACAGACCGGGGATGAGCTGTGTCTGTAGGCGGCCTTGATGTGTGTGTGTGTGTGTGTGTGTGTGTGTTTGTGTGTGTGTGTGAGTGTTTGTGTGTATGTGTGTCTAGGTGTGTGTGTGTGTGTATGAGTGTGTGTGTGTATGAGTGTGTGTATGTCTGTGTATGTCTGTGAGTGTGTGTGTGTGTGTATGTGTGTGTGTGTGTGTCTGTGTGTGTGTGTGTGTGTGTGTCTGTAGGCTGCCGTGATGTGTGCGTGTGTGTGTGTGTGTGTGTGTGTGTGTGTATGTGTGTGTGTGTGTCTAGGCGTGTGTGTTTGGGTGTAAGTGTGTCTAGGTGTGTGTGTGTGTGTGTGTGTGTGTGTGTGTGTGTGTGTGTGTGTGTGTGTGTGTGTGTCTAGGTGTGTCTGTAGGCGGCCTTGATGATGTCCGCGGCTTTCTCGGCCACCATGATGACCGGTGCGTTAGTGTTGCCTGAGGGGACATCCGGCATGATGGAGGCGTCCACCACTCGCAGACCCTGCACCCCCTTCACTCTGTACCACGAGAAATAACAGACACGTTCAGTGAACTTCTCTCTGTCACAGACAACAATAACAAAACTTTACTTTGTACAACACAGCAAACCACTCTCACTCCGTAACAAAGCTATAGGAGCAGGTAAGTTTTCACACAGACACACAGACACAGACACAGACGCACAGACACACAGACACACAGACACACAGACACACACACACACACACACACACACACACAGACACACACACAGACACACACACACACACACACACTTACCTGAGTTGTGGGTCAACCACAGTGGTGTTATCCTCCACTCTCCCCATCTTACAGGTGCCACAGGGATGGTAGATGGTCAGCACGTTGCGCCGCACGATGCAGCGCCAGTAGTCGTCACTGTCGTACTCATGCTGAGCACAGAACTTGGAGGGAGGGTCTGTATGCTCCGCCCCCACTGACTGCATGGTGGGTGTGGCTACCAGCTTCTGACACACCCTGATTCCTGCAGACAGAATGATTGAACGTCACTGCATAGTGGGCGTGGTTATTAGCTTCTGCAAACCCTGATTCCTGCAGACAGAATGATTGACAGTCACTGCATGGTGGGCGTGGCTACCAGCTTCTGACACACCCTGATTCCTGTAGATACAGAATGATTGACAGTCACTGCATGGTGGGCGTGGCTACCAGCTTCTGACACACCCTGATTCCTGTAGAGACAGAATGATTGACAGTCACTGCATGGTGGGCGTGGCTACCAGCTTCTGACACACCCTGATTCCTGTAGATACATAATGATTGACAGTTACTGCATAGTGGGCGTGGCTACCAGCTTCTGACACACCCTGATTCCTGCAGACACAAAATGATTGACAGTCACTGCATGTATAGTGGGCGTGGCTATCAGCTTCTGACACGCTCTGATTCCTGCAGAGACACTGATTGACAGTCTCTGCATAGTGGGCGTGGCTATCAGCTTCTGACACACCCTGATGCCTGCAGAGACACAGTGATTGACAGTCACTGCATAGTGGGCGTGGCTATCACCTTCTGACCCACCCTGATGCCTGCAGAGAAAGAAGGATTGACAGTCACTGCATAGTGGGAATGGCTATCAGTGTGCGACAGAGCAGTACTGTCAGACAGAATGCATTCAAACTGAAGGAATGGTCTTCAGGCTCCTCCCCCTTAGATTCCTGAATTAATTGACATGGTGGGCGTTTCTACCAATGTCTTTCTCACCCGAATTTCTCTGAGGAAATCCCAATCCCAAATGTCGGGGAGACTCTGGTTTATATAAACATGAATCAGTTCACAAGTTTCATGTGATAAACATGTTACATGTGACAAACAAGTTTCATGTGACAAACATGCATCACGTGACAAACATGTATCATGTGACAAACACGTATAGTGTGACAAACATGTATCATGTGACAAACACGTATCATGTGACAAACATGTATCACGTGACAAACATGTATCATGTGACAAACACGTATCATGTGAAAAACATGTATCACGTGACAAACACGTATCACGTGACAAACACGTATCACGTGACAAACATGTATCACGTGATAAACATGTATCACGTGATAAACATGTTTAGTGTGACAAACATGTATCACGTGACAAACACGTATCATGTGACAAACATGTATCACGTGACAAACATGTATCACGTGACAAACACGTATCACGTGACAAACATGTATAGTGTGACAAACATGTATCATGTGACAAACATGTATCATGTGACAAATATGTATCACGTGACAAACATGTATCACGTGACAAACGTGCATCACGTGACAAACACGTATCATGTCACAAACATGTATCACGTGACAAACATGTATCATGTGACAAACGTGCATCACGTGACAAACACGTATCATGTGAAAAACATGTATCACGTGACAAACACGTATCATGTGACAAACATGTATCACGTGACAAACACGTATCACGTGACAACCGTGCAACACGTGACAAACACGTATCCTGTGACAAACATGTATCACGTGACAAACACGTATCATGTGACAAACGTGCATCACGGGACAAACACGTACCATGTGACAAACATGTATCACGTGACAAGCACGTATCATGTGACAAACATGTATCACGTGACAAACATGTATCACGTGACAAACGTGCAGCACGTGACAAACACGTATCATGTGACAAACGTGCATCACGTGACAAACATGTATCATGTGACAATCATGTATCATGTGACAAACATGTATCACGTGACAAACATGTATCACGTGACAAACGTGCATCACGTGACAAACACGTATCATGTGACAAACATGTATCATGTGACAAACATGTATCACGTGACAAACATGTATCACGTGACAAACGTGCATCACGTGACAAACACGTATCATGTGACAAACATGTATCATGTGACAAACATGTATCATGTGACAAACATGTATCACGTGACAAACATGTATCATGTGAAAAACATGTATCACGTGACAAACATGTATCATGTGACAAACATGTATCATGTGACAAACATGTATCATGTGACAAACATGTATCACGTGACAAACACGTATCATGTGACAAACATGTATCACGTGACAAACATGTATCATGTGACAAACATGTATCATGTGACAAACATGTATCATGTGACAAACATGTATTCTGTGACAAACACGTATCACGTGACAAACATGTATCATGTGACAAACATGTATCATGTGACAAACACGTATCACGTGACTGTCAAGGGAAAATTTGATGGTATTGTTTTCTAATCACGGTACCCCTGAGCGATCGCGGAAGTAAGTATTATTTCCGAACAGTCTCTAAAACCCTATTGAAATGGTCTGGCGGAATAGCCGACTCGCCTAATTTGAATAGGTAAAATCAGTGTTTTGTTTTAGCGAGGGACCGGTTGTGCTGTGCGATGCGTCGTATGTTGTCACCCCTCCGTGTAAATGCGGTGGTCGAGAGGTTGACCGTGCAAGCGTGACACGCCGTCAGAGAGCGATGGGATGACTGATGCGAGCGGATGTGTTTGTTGTGGTGTGGGATGAAAGTATTTTTGTTAATTAGAGTAGTTCGGACTTTATTTTAATACCTGCAGCTGGAAGAAGAATTGAGACATGAAAGCGGACATTCTTGTGTTTGTCGGAGGACAGAAAAGAACTGTGTGTAACTTCAAGGACTTTCGGCTGTGATGTGATGTGAAAGGCCATATTCAGAAGGAAGTGTGTTGATAAAGTGCGGAACGGTGTGTTCTGTGTGACGAGAGGTATTTTATTATAACCTAGGTATTTTAGTTGTATGACGATTATGTTATTATTTGAGTTAATAGCGAAATGTTTGAAATGTTCATTCGTTGTGTGCCGTGTGTGTTGTTAGAGTGCGTGTTGTCACCATCCCGTATGCACGAGTATGACTGTGTGTGACTGTGTGTGACTGAGTGTGACTGTGTGTGACTGACTGTGACTGTGCGACTGTGTGTGACTGTGTGTGACTGACTGTGACTGTGTGTGACTGACTGTGACTGTGCGACTGTGTGTGACTGTGTGTGACTGACTGTGACTGTGCGACTGTGTGTGACTGTGTGTGACTGTGTGTGACTGTGTGTGACTGTGTGTGACTGTGTGTGACTGAGTGTGACTGTGTGTGACTGTGTGTGACTGAGTGTGACTGTGTGTGACTGTGTGTGAGTGAGTGTGACTGTGCGACTGTGTGTGACTGTGTGTGACTGTGTGAGACTGAGTGTGACTGTGTGTGACTGTGTGTGACTGTGTGTGTACAATGATTGAGTGTGTGAATGTAGAAACCCCGTACACGGAAAAGCAAACACCGGACCAATAAGTCAACAGCACATTGAAATTCCTTGACAGTGACAAACATGTATCATGTGACAAACATGTATCACGTGACAAACACGTATCACGTAACAAACATGTATCATGTGACAAACATGTATCATGTGACAAACATGTATCACGTGACAAACATGTATCATGTGACAAACATGTATCATGTGACAAACATGTATCATGTGACAAACATGTATCATGTGACAAACATGTATCACGTGACAAACATGTATCATGTGACAAACATGTATCATGTGACAAACATGTATCATGTGACAAACATGTATCACGTGACAAACATGTATCACGTGACAAACATGTATCTTGTAAGAAACATGTATCACGTGACAAACATGTATCATGTGACAAACATGTATCATGTGACAAACATGTATCATGTGACAAACACGTATCATGTGACAAACACGTATCATGTGACAAACACGTATCATGTGACAAACATGTATCACGTGACAAACATGTATCACGTGACAAACATGTATCATGTGACAAACATGTATCATGCGACAAACATGTATCATGTGACAAACATGTATCATGTGACAAACATGTATCACGTGACAAACATGTATCATGTGACAAACATGTATCATGTGACAAACATGTATCATGTGACAAACATGTATCATGTGACAAACATGTATCATGTGACAAACATGTATCACGTGACAAACGTGCATCACGTGAGAAACATGCAGTGTGAAATGACGTCATCACCGCGTACCTCTGACGAGCAGCTCCAGGTCGTCTGGCACCTCCAGGTAGCGGGGGTCGAGGGCTGGATACTCAAATGGGTCGTCACTGCGGATGCGCAGCGTGCCGCGACTCTTGGGCCTGAGGAGGGACCCCAGACACGGGAAGCCGTATGTGAACGTGTCCCTGCGTTTCGCTTGCTCGATTGTCTAAAACAAAACACACAGAAAAGATGAGTGACACAAGTGAATTAAGAATTATATACTGCCAGTGAATTGTCAAGTGTCAAGCGTTAATACTGCCAGCGGCAGCCCTACATTTTGCGACATGGGAAAGACACCGTGGCTGTTAGGCTGGTCGTCTTTAAACAAGTTTGTTTCTGGTGTTACATGGTTAAAGTGCTTCTTCGAGGATCGGAATTAGATTCCAAGTTCTGCGGATTTAAGATCTGTGTAGTAATGTCTTGTCTTGGTGTTCAGTGCCCTTACCTCCGGTCTGTATCTGAAGTTTTTGAGTGTCTGGGTTGTCCAGAGGCGTGCCTGCAACATGAGCTGTAAGTCTGGCCAGTCCTGCTTCCTGCTCTCCGCACCCGTTGCCATGAACACCTGACCCTCCACGGAGATCGGCGATGACCAGTGGCCTGGTGGACAGAGACAGAATGGAAGGTGACCACGTGCTCGAAACACTCGAACTTACTTTGGAGGCAAAGCCAGTCAAACGGGAGTGAGTTTGGGATAACGAACAATTGCTATGTGAACGCAAAGGCAACAAAGGCAACAAAGGCAACAAAGCATACCAGGCGACACCAGCAGCCAGACCCTATCATAAACAGCTCTCTACATCTGGCGGGTGTGCTGTCTCCCGACGTACCAGACACGTTCAGCACAGAGAGAGAGAGAGAGAGAGAGAGAGAGAGAGAGAGAGAGAGAGAGAGAGAGAGAGAGAGAGAGAGAGAGAGAGAGAGAGAGAGAGAGAGAGAGAGAGAGAGAGAGAGAGAGAGAGAGAGAGAGAGAGAGAGAGAGAGAGAGAGAGAGAGAGAGAGAGAGAGAGAGAGAGAGAGAGAGAGCAGAAACACAATCGCGTGTTACCTGTCTTGAAGAGCGTGTACTGCAGCCAGGTCCAGAAGGAGGTCAGGTCACTGGGCGTGACACCCACGGGCTCCTTGACCGCCACCTGGTAGTCAAAGAACAAGTGATCGTGCAGGTTGTCCCCCACAGGTAGGTCTGCCACAACGGGGATCTGGGGACAAGATATCACACCTGTAACTCCTGTTACACCTGGTGGTCAAAGAACAGGTGATCGCGTAAGTTTACCCCCAAAAGGTAGAATATACACATGCTCTTGTTTAGGTACACGTAGCTTTATTGAGAGAAAAAAACACTAATTCAGTTTCAAGAATAATGTTTTTTTTTAAAGCCTGCGATTACCTTGAGCTTTTCCAGGTGTTTCTTGGGTCCCACACCGGACAACTGCAGGATGTACGGGGAGCCCACCGCCCCTGCCGATACAATCACCTCCCTCCGCGCCGTCACGTGATGCTTGCGTCCGTATCGCACATAATCCACGCCCACCGCGCGCTTACCTTTGATCACCACCTGCACACAGCCATAAGCAGGTAGAGAGAGAGAGAGAGAGAGAGAGAGAGAGAGAGAGAGAGAGAGAGAGAGAGAGAGGAGGAGGAGGAGGAGGGAGGGAGGGAGGGAGGGAGGGAACTGCCCACATTAGTTATTTGTTGGGTGTCATTTAAATATATACAGTCATATATCAGGGAAGTAGTTTCTGTATTCCTCATGGCATTTTTTGAAAAAATCCAATACAGAAATACAACACCAGAGGAAGGGATATGCCTGAGACCATTTCCTTATCCCTGTTTCTTCGCAGCTCCTTACAATTTACGTTCTAAAAATGACGTATCTGCGCCTTGCCCTGACATTATTTAAGACAAAGCGAGCACAATTTACGTTCTAAAAATGACGTTTCTGCGCGTTGCCCTGACATTATTTAAGACAAAGCGAGCACAATTTACGTTCTAAAAATGACGTATCTGCGCCTCGCCCTGAAATTATTTAAGACAAAGCGAGCACAATTTACGTTCTAAAAATTACGTATCTGCGCCTCGCCCTGACATTATTTAAGACAAAGCGAGCACAATTTACGTTCTAAAAATGACGTATCTGCGCCTCGCCCTGACATTATTTAAGACAAAGCGAGCACAATTTACGTTCTAAAAATGACGTATCTGCGCCTCGCCCTGACAATATTTAAGACAAAGCGAGCACAAATTACGTTCTAAAAATGACGTATCTGCGCCTCGCCCTGACATTATTTAAGACAAAGCGAGCACAATTTACGTTCTAAAAATGACGTATCTGTGCCTCGCCCTGAAATTGTTTAAGACAAAGCGAGCACAATTTACGTTGTAAAAATGACGTATCTGCGCCTCGCCCTGAAATTGTTTAAGACAAAGCGAGCACAATTTACGTTGTAAAAATGACGTATCTGCGCCTCGCCCTGAAATTGTTTAAGACAAAGTGAGCACAATTTACGTTCTAAAAATGACGTATCTGCGCCTCGCCCTGAAATTATTTAAGACAAAGCGAGCACACTTTACGTTCTAAAAATGACGTATCTGCGCCTCGCCCTGACATTATTTAAGACAAAGGGAGCACAATTTACGTTCTAAAAATGACGTATCTGCGCCTCGCCCTGAAATTATTTAAGACAAAGCGAGCTTTGAATATCAATATCTCACGTTACCTTTGTGACGTGCGAATCATCCGCGACATGCAAATTAGTGCGGTGTAGGACGGGATACAGGAAGGCACGTGACGTGCTCGAGCGAAGGCCGTCTGCTGCCGTGGCCTGGGTCAGTACCACTCCTGTACACACACACACACACACACACACACACACACACACACACACACACACACACACCGTGTACACACACACACATAACACACACATACACAAACACACACACACACACACACACACACACACACACTCAGTAAATGAATTACAATAAAATAATGATGGTGTAGCGAGGGTAAAAATCCCCACAAACAATGCAAATAATAATTTAAACAATAAAATAAAAATACACACACACACAAAATGCAATTGTTCGTGACAGGATATGCAGATATAGCTTTATGGTAAAACAACAACAAACAAACAGATTTGTTGGTAGGGGGGGGGGGGGGGGGGTGTGTGTTGCAGAGTCCACCACTCACCCTCCATGGTCTCGCCGTTAGGGTCGACCTCCTTGAGCCCCATCTCCTTGCCGGCCTGCAGCCACAGGTCAGTCAGCCCCGCTGTCTTGTGTGACGCCACCTTCAGGGGGCCGCCCTTGCCGTGGTAACCTGGGGCAACCAGCAGTCATCTCACATCACCAGTCAACCTCTGCTCCGTTCGCTCTTTCTTCGTGGGCGGATAAGCATTTCACACAGCCCTAACTATGATGAATTTTGTTACACAAGTTTATGGTCACACCTACGTTCAACATTCACTTTACATCAAGTCGGGTAGGCTGCAAGGGCGGAGCATTTGGAATTCACCATGAACTATTCAAAATACTACTGATAGCTTCACCCCGTTTCTATGCTCTATCGTCATCACCTGACTTGACGTACTCGTCGTTGTAGTTGTCCTCAGACTTGATGAAGTAGGGCAGGACATCCTTGTAGCTCCACCCCTCGTTCCCTAGCCCCGCCCACCTGTCAATCACACTCACCTGACTTGACGTACTCGTCGTTGTAGTTGTCCTCAGACTTGATGAAGTAGGGCAGGACATCCTTGTAGCTCCACCCCTCACAGCCTTGCTCCGCCCACGTGTCGTAGTCCTTGCGATGGCCCCGGATGTACAGCATGCTGTTCAGGTTGGACGTCCCGCCCAGAACACGACCGCGAGGCCAGAAACTTCTCTGGCAAATAGAGATACCCATCTTGATTGACATAGCGACATGCCAAAACCTTCAACAGAGACGTACACGAAACCCGATCTGGATTGGATTGGATTGGATTGGATAAGATTTACAGTCCAGTGAGGTTACCCTCATGGAAATTCGGGCTGCTTTCTCCCCGGGGAAAGCGAGCTGCCATACATACGGCGCTACCCATATTTTTTTTCCTGCATGCGTGTATTCATGTTTCCTGAGACTTAATGCCGTGTGAGATGGAATTTTTTTACTTTATTCCAAGTCCCACGGGTATTTGATGGACATTTTTATCTATGCCTATACAATTTTGCCAGGAAAGACCCTTTTGTCAATCGTGGGATCTTTAACGTGCACACCCCAATGTAGTGTACACGAAGGGACCTCGGTTTTTCGTCTCATCCGAAAGACTAGCACTTGAACCCACCACCTAGGTTAGGAAAGGGGGGAGAAAATTGCGGCCTGACCCAGGCCTGAACACGCAACCTCTCGCTTCCGAGCGCAAGTGCGTTACCACTCGGCCACCCAGTCTGAGTACTTCCTTGATTTAGACTCATTAGTATTCTGATCAGGCATACACATTTCAAAGGTTTACACAATATACAACATGAACTAGATCTGGAGTTAAATTTTTTTTTGGACTTACAGTTTCCTCGAAACCCTACATGGCAAAGCTTATTCATTTGGTCCTATAAGCGTCTTAATTAGGTCATCAAAGTTCAAGCTTGTTTGTTCAACAAGCGCGTTAACTCTTTCACACTGTGAATTCTTTTATCGACTTAAATTTCTCTTGGGGCCGGGAGTGTTTTTATCGAATTACATTCACCATGTGGTGTTTCTTCGAATTAAATTTCGCAGTGGAGTGTTTCATCGACTTACATTTCCTTCGAAGCCCTGCATGGCGAACTTCTGAGGCTCGGTGAAGTACTCCCAGTCCAGCTCGGTGTGGTACAGGTATTCGGAGAATCCCGGCACGGACACGTTCGGGTGTTTCCGGTCGTCAGGCCCCGCCTCCAGCAGTAGGACCGTGACGTCACTGTCCTCCGACAGACGATTGGCCAGCACGCACCCCGCTGACCCCGCTCCCACTGAAACACGGTCACAAAATTGCATAGCGGGAAGGAAGTACATTGATCGGGGTTCGCTCGGATTAAGAAACCAACATGTAGAAGACTTCTTTTCTGTTATGTTAGACTGCTAAACCTACGCCCAACCTCCGCTTATTATGGGGGCGAGGACGCCCCCATTCTATACGGATAGTTTCGAGGTTGACCATGGGCAGCGCCATTTTGTTGTGAAATACGTCATCAGTTTGTGTACACAGGAAGTTGTGACATCCGTCACCCTATGGGAGGGGTGACGTCAAAATTGTTCATCTGTAGAAAGTTGTGAAATCCGTCACCCTATGGGAGGGGTGACGTCAAAATTGGTCATCACAGAGTTTGTGTAACACAGGAAGTTGTGAAATACGTCACCCTATGGGAGGGGTGACGTCAAAATTGTTCAACAAAAACATGATATGTCGCATTGTGCAGGGTCAACTGCAACAAACTCAAACCGAGCCATTCATACCTAGCTGTATTTGAGTGACTTATATACCCGACATTTTTATTTCTTATTTTTAGCACAGGTGTAGGAAAAATCATGAACCAAAATGTTATTTATTTTCTAATTTAACATTTTTTTTACAAATATGACCATGGTCTTTTAAACATACAGTGACATTAAACATTGTTATGTTAAAAAAAAGAAAAAAGAAAAAAAGCTTTTGTGCACAAATCAGAAAATACATTGTACATTTTACCTACAGGCCAAACCGTGAGTGTCTGTGGCAAAGCCCGACCCAGGAAATTGCACTGATTTTATATTTAGATCAAAGGGAAATTGTCAAGAAGAGGCGCTTGCATTTGGATGTGTCCAATGATAGTAGGTTTGGTTGTGATCAATCAGAATAATGTAGGAATAAAAATGTATGACAGTTTAGTATGATGACATGTAATTCATATATGCTGAAATATGATATTATACATCATGTAATATTATTATGGCTGTTGCCATGACCATGAAACCCAACAAAGGTTTAATGTAATGTAATTCAAAATACCAAAACCGAGCACCTATTAATCTCGTCTTTGCGCGTGAAGATTGAGGCCGTCTGCCAGTAGCGGTTAGGTCATACAGTGGAACCCCTCTCTAGCGACCTTTAAAATGTTGACAAAAATCGGTCCTTGTGGAGGGGGGTCCTTACAGAGGGAGGGGGGCGGAGTCAGGGGGCCACAAAGAAAGTCAGATTTAAAAAAAAAAAGAAAACAGAGAAGTTTGAGTTGCTGACGACCGTTCCCTCTGAAAGCAAACTGCTTCGATTTCATGTTTGTCCTTGGTGTCCACCAGTTCTGGTGCATGTACTACCCTGGCCAAGTTTCCTCTCAAGACATCAAAGAGACCGCCCCAGTATACTCTACAGCCTCTGGGCGAACCACCTCTCATAGCTAAAACTGGGTCAATGACCCCTGGGAAGAAGGTCAGTGTCTATAAAATTTTACTCCTAGGCCTGCGGCCAGGGGGGGGGGGGGGAGTATACCGGTACCATTTGAGAATCAGACCAAATGAGAATTGAACCATTTGAGAACATCCTTTTTTTTCAATCACTACATCGAAGGCCTGCGGCCCGGGGTTCACATGGGTTGGTTTGTTTGTTTGTTTCAAACCCACACCCATATACACACATTTCCCATTTAAACCATTTGTCGGCCCCCTGTCGATATTTATCGACTAAGTTCCTTGTTTGTAATATGCATGGGTGTACATCACATGGTGAGAACGAAACAGTGTCTAGTCAGCGTTCAGCAGTAAAGTCAGAGAGTGTTGCTGCTACACGTACAGCCCACGTATGCGGTGACTGAGAGCGCCACCGCACGGAGGGGTTATGCGGGCATCGCAGCAAAAAGAAAGAGGGACATTTTTTCTCGGACTGTGGAGGCAGATGCCAGACAGTAACACTTGGTCTCAAGACTGCGTAAGTAAAACAATAAAATCCGTTGGAACATATATAAAACGCTACAGCTGGATCTTCTCATCTTACGGATGCAGTACTTAATGACGATAAGCCAACAAGTAACATGCTGATAGACAGACAACCGGACAGACGGAAGGACAGACAGACAGACAGACAGACAGACAGACAGACAGACAGACTGACGGACAGATAGACAGACAGAGGGACAGACAGACAGACAGACAGACAGACAGACAGACAGACAGATAGACAGACAGAGAGTCTTACCAATGATGTAATCATAAGAGGCATTGAGGGTTTTGGTCAGGGGGACGAACGTCTCTGGCTCTGACTTCAGCTGGCGGTATAGCAAGATGGCTGCCACCACCGTTACCAATGGTAACACTGCTCGTAACATGGCGCTGTTACCTCCTCGCTAAAGTCTCTGTGTAACACATACACGTGACAGTCACTATGTTATCACTGTTTGTAACACGTCCATGTTACATCCTCTCTAATCGCTGTGTAACGTACACACTTGACACTTAGGGTGTAAGATACAGCCAGTGGGCACAAATACATACGTCCGTGAGTGTGTTAAGAGAGGATAAAAATGGAATACAGTTAATTCATACGATCGCTTTCAATATAGCTTGAAACTTTTTTCACTTTCAAACTAAGGTACACGTACAAGATCCCGGAAACAAGTTATATATACTGATCATTGTGACCACGGTAAAAAAGACACAGTTGTGCTGACAGTGTCAACAACAGTGCACGTGATTCCCGCGTTATCGGGGAACTGGGGCATAGTTATACACTGTCAGGCTTTCATTGGACACTTCTCGGGCATCACCGGGGTACTGATGCACCACCACAGCCAATTCTCAGTCTGACGGAGCACAGTGATGGAGGGATTCAGGGGTGGACGAGGGGGGAGGGGGGAGGGGGTGCACTGGGTGTCCAGTTAAGAAAAAAAGAGATATACAGAAAATCTGATTCCGTGGCAATTTCTAAGCTCAGATGGCACCAGATAGCATCATTTTGCTTCTTCGCGCCCTCGATCTACACTTTTAAATTCTAAGTGCATCCCCCCCCCCCTCACCCCCCTTACATACTAACTGATCCGCCCCTGGGATTCAATTAGGCTTTGAGAGGGCATTGGTATCTTGAGGATGGCCGAGAAGTTGCGAAATGGAAGCCAACTAAGGCCGTTGTAATTCCATCTGTCACCGAACACTTGCCTGCACATTTTCACCACGGCAACGAGGTCCAAATGCTTCAGTTCTCTGCACGTGCCCGGATCAGTTCACTCACCGTGTCAAGGTCAAGGTCAAGCCCCAAGCTACGAGTTTCCGTTTTACGATCGCATTTATCTGCTATGCTGATGTAAAAATGCAAAATGGCAACACTGTTTTTTCCTCCCTAATGCAGACTTACAGACTTGACTGACGTCCCTGCATCAATGCGAATCGCCAGCAGGCTACAACAGGCTACAGACTTCGGATACCGCGAGAATTCATCGCTGCTATATGTTTCTCCATAAGTTAAGGCCATCTGACTAATCACATACTTTCTTCCGTTCTGAATAAACCCAAACTTTATTGAATGACAATGCGATTTCTTAGCCACGCCTGACCGAGTGACAGACTTATCAATCTGATTTAAAATCCCCGAAGGTATATAGGACGTATTTGTGACATCATTGGTTGCACCGTTTGTGTGACTAACAAAAAACCCGGCACACACCGGGCGTGGTATTATAAGATAACATGTAGCTATGGCTAAAAGTCAGGTCAACACAATTGAGAGCACATAACTGTTTTTGCAACTCACCAAACTTCAAGTTAAAAATGTCAAAGCCAATGTGACAGCACTTGTATTTCGGTTTGTGCATCGTAGGCCTTATTTCTTGTGCATCATCATCATCATCATCATCATCATCATCATCATGATCATCATCATCATAATCATCATCATCATCATCTCTAGTGTTGTTGCTTTTTGTGTTTCTTTGTCTCAAGGATAGATTGTGAGCAAAGGCCCGACCATACAATCTCCATCCTTGTAAAATAAAGTTCCGTTCCGTTGAGTTGAGTTGAGTTGAGTTGAGTTGAGTTGAGTTGAGTTGAGTTGAGTTGTTGGGTTGGGTTGGGTTGGGTTGGGTTGGGTTCAGTTCAGTTCAGTTCAGTTCAGTTCAGTTCAGTTTAGTTTAGTTTAGTTTAGTTTAGTTTAGTTTAGTTTAGTTTAGTTTAGTTCAGTTTAGTTCAGTTCAGTTCAGTTTAGTTCATATCAGTGCATTAAGTTGCGTGCACCAGAAGAAGAAGGGGACACACACACACAAAAAAAGGTTGTGGTGAATGAATTACATGGTGAAACACTGGCCTTGGTTTGCTGTAAACTGAGTTGTGTGTCGAATGTCGCTAGCTTATCCCCCAGGTTGAGTGTGTGCTAGATACAAACAGCTAAAAATACGCATATAAAAGGAAGAAGTATGCGAAGGTTACAATGTTTGCATGATAACTAAATATGAAATTCATACGTGTGTGTGTGTGTGTGTGTGTGTGTGTGTGTGTGTGTGTGTGTGTGTGTGTGTGCGTGCGTGCGTGCGTGCGAGCGTGCGTGCGTGAGTGTGCGTGAGCGCGCAAGTGTGTGTGTGTGTGTGTGTGTGTGTGTGTGTGTGTGTGTGCGTGTGTGCACGCGCGCGCATGCGTGCTTGCATGCGAAAGTGTATGCGAGAGTGAGTGTTTGAAATCAAATACGAAAAACATTTGTTTTTAGCTTACCTGCTGAGTGCTCGGTGTATTGAGTGAGTAGAAAGCCTAGGTAGGAACACTTTGTCGCTGTGAAACTTGAAGCCAGTGTGCAAACACAGGCTGGTTGCAGTGCGGTTGACTGAGTCTGTGCAGAGGCAGCGGTGCTGTCAGACTGTGGCTGTGCCGGTGAATTCACCACAACGACCTTGACCTTCTTATCGTCACCCGGGCCCCAAAAGTAAGACGACAAATCGAGTGTTAACACACAACATCAAGTGTTAACACACAACATCCACTGAATTAAAGGAACATTCCTTGACGCCTTAATAGTCTTGTACATCAGCAAAGCTCGGTATTTGAAGTGTTAACACACAACATCCACTGAACATTCCTTGACGCCTTAATAGTCTTGTACATCAGCAAAGCTCGGTATCAAGTGTTAGCACACAACATCCACTGAATTAAAGGAACATTCCTTGACGCCTTAATAGTCTTGTACATCAGCAAAGCTCGGTATCAAGTGTTAACACACAACATCCACTGAATTAAAGGAACATTCCTTGACCCCTTAATAGTCTTGTACATCAGCAAAGCTCGGTATCAAGTGTTAACAAACAACATCCACTGAATTAAAGGAACATTCCTTGACGCCTTAATAGTCTTGTACATCAGCAAAGCTCGGTATCAAGTGTTAACAAACAACATCCACTGAATTAAAGGAGCATTATTTGACGCCTAAACAATCTTGTACATCAGCAAAGCTCAGTTCAGCCTTTACACATGTGTATTATTATTAAGAGCTTCCTGCCACTTGGACCTATGCCGACAGTGTAGAGAGTGGCTGCTAGATGATTGTGCTGAGTCAAGTCTGTAGCTGACACAGTCAACAACCTTCCAGATTAATTCAGCCCGGCACTCCAACTGGGCAGACAAAGAGGCCAGGCTTTAATCATCATGTTTTGTGCTGAAGGGGAAGGATGCTGTGCCCAACGTAACGTAATGTAACGTAACGTTACGTAACGTAACGAAACACCGCGAGGTCTGTTGTTATTTTCAGGGATTGAAGACGGGCAGCACGGTAGCTTTAAATGTTAGTGTCGAGCACGAAGGATGCTTGCAGCATCAAGGTCACTTTCTTTAGTGAAACATGTGCCGCTTCGTCCCGAACCAAAGGACTGTTATGTCTTGCTATTCCTACCAAATATACTGTTGCTCAGCGATGACTGTCATTGAGTTGGATCAGGGTAAAAAGAGCACATCGTTCTCTGTTGCCTAGCGATGACTGTCATTGAGTTGGATTAGGGTAAAAAGAGCACATCGTTCTCTGTTCTTACTTCAACCAAGTTCAGCCCCCGAGAAAACGCGCCAGCAAATAATGTCGCCGACAGACAAGTGAAATGGATCGAGTTCTTTACTAGATCCACTCCCCCCCCCCCCCCCTATCTGCCACCCTGGACAACTGCTCCTCCCCTTTACACACACACACGCACACACACCCACTCACACACACACACCCACCCTGACCCACCCACCCCCCCCCCCCCACACACACACACACACACACGCACACACACATACACACCCACACCAACACACACCCACACCCACACACACCCACACACACACACATACACACACACACACACGCACACACACACACACGCACACACATACACACACTCAAATAGAATCAGTTCACTTGTCAAGGTGGCAGTTGTGTGTGTTTGTGTTGTGGGTGGGGGTTGAGGGTGGGGGCGGGGAGGGGGGGTTGAGGATCTTAAAGCGGCCCTCGTATCAAATTCACTACGGAACGAACGAACGAACGAACGAACGAACGAACTTTATTACTCAAGGATGGAGATTTTAGGCTCACGCCTAGTCTTACAATCTGTCCCTGCTAAACTAAGACATAAAGATAAAGACAATAAAAGGACAATTGTCAATCGCAATCATACAGTATTACTAATTACAACATTACCTATACGACTACATAATGCATAATAGAATGTTCGAGCTGCTTGTTGCAAACACGAGCAAACAAATCGCAGGCTGCTACGCCGCCTATTGACTCAAACTCCTCTGTCGCAAAATTAGCTTCCACTGTCGCAAAACTAGTTTCATCTGTCGCATGCTATCCATTCAACTGTTGCCGCATGTCCATTTTTCAAAGAACCAAACATTCTGTCTCTGGTCGTGTTTTCATAATGTCAACAGAACACAATAGGTTTGGCCGAGTCATGGCACTCGGTAAGACTTTTAGTGTGCTCGTGTCACGCGGAGTACGAGTATGTACGAACCCAGGTCTGGAAACACGTGTCGTTGACATTTTGACGTTTGCAGAAAACAGAGATAACCCATATTTGCAAGAAGGCAAAAACATGACACGCACTTACAATTGTACTTACATACATTACATGTATAAACATAAGTCAAAGCAACTCAGAAATGTGTCAAACAAACCACGAAGAGAATGAAGCAAGAAGATGAATATGACAAATTGATATTCTGTCTTTAGTGGTAGTGTTTGTGAAAGACACGTGACGCAACTCGCTGGAACAATGGAAACTTCTCCTAAGGGTTGACTCAACAGCAAATAGTATAAATCACTAACAGATATGCCGCAGCAGCTTTAGTTATCAGTAGCAATGTCCCCACATTTACTTTCTCTGATTTGGAATCCGCAAACTACCGGCAGGTTTCACTGCACAT